>NC_081562.1:115349094-115649094 GCF_022355385.1 Mustela nigripes | reverse complement strand
TTAGGGAGGAGGAAGACACAGGAGAGTAAACAGTTACCGTACAATAAATTACGAGTAAAAAGGGGGAGGTTCCAAGATACTGTTGAATTAGAGGAGGAAGTTCTTATTTATGCCAAGAGCCAGGAAGGGCAGAGGTAGCTGGGAAGGTTTTACAGCGGGGTTCGTTCTGTGGAAAGATTTGAAAATGAGTAGGACTTCACCAAGAATAAGGGTGGGGGAGATGGAGGTTGGCTCTAGTTACTCAACAAATAACTCAAAATTCCATTCGTACTGTGTATGTAAGTTAATATTTGTGGAATGCTTGTTTTTGAATAGCATTTGTTGAATACTATTGGTAGTATCAGGTGAGTAAATATTTATTGACAATTTATTCTTTCTGCCTGGGTTATGCCACCTCTCAGTCATGTCAGTTAGCTCTCGATCTGCTGTTGACTCTCTCATAACAATAAGGCCAACCACCTTCAGGAAAAAAAAAATACTGTAAATACTTGTAGGTTATTAGGGTGTACATCCAGTGAAACTCCTACCACCATAATAGTAGGTTATGTGCCTCATACATTGTTTGTTAATGGTTAGGTAATAATCTTATCTGTCATATACAAAATAACGAAGGGCTTATCAAGTCCGATCTATCCAGCTTGGCTCCATTAACTCTCTGTTTCTTACCACAGGAATGAGAGGTAGACCAGGAGTACAGCCACAACTGGATGGCAGGAAATTTTAAATCTCCAGAGAGTACAGGCTCAAACCATACTTTATACACGAGTACCACCCCCTTTATTCGGCGCTACCCTCTCTTACCTCATATTCTAATGAGGGGTATGAGTGGGTAGGGAGTCAGCTGGTAAAATAAATAAAAACAATAAAATTGTGTAGTATGTTGGAAAATGATAAGTTCTCTAGAAGAAAATGTAGAGGAATAGTGAAGTGAAATAGTGAATAGTGAAATCGTGAAGTGAAATGTAGGAATAGTGAAGAGGGGTGCTAGATTAGAAAAAGGGAATACAGTCTTTAAATACGATTGTCAGGGTAAGTCTTGTTAAGGCTTGAATGAGGTCTGAGGGCGTTAGCTCATGGGATATGTAGGATGAGAGTGGTCTGGGCAGCGGGAAGAATTTGTATAAAGACATTAAAATGGATGCAGACCTGGTCACTTAATGAGTAGGAAGGATGGCGTTGTGTCTGGCCGGAAGAAAACAGGAATAGGAAAGCAATCGATGAAGTCAAGGATATAACAGGAGGAGGAGGACAAACACAGAGTCTTCTGGACACTGAAAGGACTCTTATTTTGAATGATATGAGCCTGTGCAAGGATTTAAAATGTGATGACATGATCTGACTTAAGTTTTAATAACCTCTCCCAGGCTGCTGTTTTGAGAATAAGTACAGATTTTAGAAGATGCAAAGCAGAAGCATGGTAACCAATTCCTAAACTACTTTAGTTTGCAAGTGAGAGCTGATATTTGTTTGAACCTGGGTGACAGCTGGGGAAGTTGCAAGAAATGTTTCGATTCTGGATTAATTTGGAAGGTAGAGCCAACAGATGTGTGAAAGTTCAGGCATTTCCATCACTCTGTGTCTGTGAGCAGAGAGGGTCCAGTAGCTCCGGAACAGTGTTAGTGAGCCCTCACAAGCCAAACAGACAGAAGCAGGGAGATAAAGTCAAGAAATACTCAAATGGATCTGAAAGTATTTAGTAGAGCACCAACAATACCTGCAACAAATCCAATATCCAAGAGTGGCTGGCTCTACAAGGCTGAGTTTAGGAAAGAGGTGTGGACTTGAAGCATGAACTTGAACATCTTTACAAATAGTTGGTATAAAATATGAACCCACAAGGAAATGAGCATCAACAGAAAATAGAAGGGGAGCAAAGATTAGTCCTGACACCTTCAAACATGAAAGGCCAGGGAGGAGAGGGGATAAGAGCAAATAATATTGAAATAGAATTGCCAGCTAGGTAGGAGGAAGACTAGAATATTGTAGCATTGTGTAAGACAAGAAAAAAATTCATTGAGGAAGATGGAACCATCAGCTGGGTAGAGAACTATTGCTTTGGTAGGGAAGATGGGAGCTGAGAAGTGACACTGGATTTGAACTGTGGCAGTGCCTGGTGACCTAGGCTTGAAAAGTTCTGTGGAAAGGTGTGGGGAAAAGCAACTTTAAGAGACAATACCAGGAGGGGCGCCTGGGTGGCTCAGTGGGTTAAAGCCTCTGCTTTGGGCTCGGGTCATGGTCCCAGGGTCCTGGGATCGAGCCCCACGTCCGGCTCGGCGGGGAGCCTGCTTCCTCCTCTCTCTCTGCCTGCTTCCTCCTCTCTCTCTGCCTGCCTCTCTGCTTGCTTTTGGTCTCTGTCTATCAAATAAATAAATAAAATCTTTAAAAAAAAAAAAAGAGAGAGAGAGAGAGAGAGAGAGAGAGAGACAATACCAGGAGAAGAATTGCAGACCATCCGTATAAACCACATTTCTGGGGGCAGGCAGGGGGAGTTGCTGCAACAGGAGGCAAAGAAATAAGGTAGTACCTTATTTCTCCTTATTATTGTGTGTATACTATGGGAAATGTTATATAGTATACACACTAACATGTGTGTATACTATGGGAAATGATTCAGTAGAGATGTTGTGAGATCTCTTAGAGGGATTTTCTGCTTCACAAGGCTTACTTTAAGAGACACTTTCAGCAGCTCTATTATCAAGTAGAACCTATAGGCACCCAACAGAAACTTGGAGAGTGGACCAGAGGTTGAGTTTTAAAATATGTCTGAGTGAACCTAGCATATGATATGTATTGCCACTTAATATTATTCCTTTAATACTCATAAATGATTCTGTTGACAAAAGCATTTTTAAGGTTTAAGTAAATGATATGCAACCTTCTGTATTTTTTTCCTCTATCAGATACATTTGCTTGCCATTCAATAGCAAATTTCATGTGGTTTGTAATGTGCAGAATATCTGTACTGGGAATAGACGGAGATCTGAATATAATAATAATTAAAGAAGCAATTTCTTAACTTCAGTATCTTATGGTTTTATCAGAGACATCAAATATATCATCCTGAAATAATATGAAGTAATGATAATATTTAACATTCATTGAACACCTAGATGTGTGGTGAGCACTGTGTAAGCACTCCAAAACCATTATCTATATCAGACTTTCTCAACCTCAGCACTGTTGACACCTTCAGGTAGATAATTTTTGGGGTGGGGCTGCCCTGTGCATTGTGGGATGTGTAGGAGTTCCCACGTTTTCTGCCCACTAGATGCCAGTAGCCCTCTCCCTAACTCCAGTTTGACAAATAAAAATGTCTCCAGATATTGCCAAATATTTCCTCAAGGGTAAAACCCTCACCTTGTTTGATTTATGTTAAATTGCATAAACTTCTAAGGAAGATATCCTAATTACCCTTCATTTTATAGATTAAAAAAGTAGAAAATTCAACTTGCCAACATAGGTGCCTAATTCTTTCATGACACCAATCCAGTGTCTACATGCTAATGGAACTAAATAAAAAGCTCAACTCATACTTATATGCAGGTTCAATGTTTCCTACCTGTTTTCCCTATAACTAAAGATTTTTGAAGACACAACTGTATGGTCAACAGATACCCCCTGCATTAAATTAGAAAAGAATAAACTTACAAATCTTTGAAGGGAGTCACATAAAACGCTCAGCACATTTTAATAAATAACATACCCTTACTCTTCAAAAATAAATGGATTTAACCTGGTCATATATAATGAATCATTTCTTTATCAAAAAATATTTATTGAACATCTCTTATATGTGAATCCCTGCTCCATGACCTATAATGACAAAGTGCATAAATTATAAGACATACTTATAAGGAAAGGTAAATAGTTTTAGGCAAATATAAATATACAATCACAAGGTAGTGCTTAATTAATTTACAGTTGAGTAATAAAGAAAACAAGAGATAGGAGTTTCCAAAGAAGAAAAAATACTTGAGAGTTAGGCTGAGACGGTTTCTTAGAAGAGGCATGACTTGAGTTCCATATTGAATAATTAAAATACATGGGTAGGAAGAAATCTCTGGAATCGTGATGAGTGAACAAAGGGACAGTGAAGCGAGAAAATTTGGGGGGAATTTGGAGAAGAATCGGTAAAAACTTAGTGCAGACTAGAGGGTTAATACACAAGATTCATGAGAAAGGAGGTTGAAAAGAGAGAGGTGATCTGTAGACGGAGGGGGATATACTGAAGAATTTTGTCTTCATCTTTCAGTGATTATACCAGATTTGGGGAAATAATACAACACAATGAATGTAGCTTTTTGATTAAACTGGTAACTATTGTGTAGAACCTATTACAACAGGGGACTCCAAAGACATGAAGACAAGGGTAATCTAGAATATAACCCAGAATGAAGAAGTTTAACTTAGAAAGGTAGGGGGTCACAGTGAATAAAACTATGGTCATCAAAGAGTATCTGTAAAATTAGGTGGATTAACAATATGTTCACTTCAGCAATTATAATCACATTGATTCTGATCCATACACAGCAGAACTGATTATGGTTTCAAAATCATGAAGATAGTCCCAATAATCAGATTAGCATCGGCAGTCATGCAACCAGTTCTTTTGAATTTGCTACCTTGATGTTGCCATGCTTGCTTGCTTGCTTTTTTTTTTTTTTTTTTTGTACTTCAGTGTTGTGTCCCAAGGTACTCTGTATCTTGACTTGCCATGGAAGATCTCCTAAAAGCAATCTCACTGCTATCAATTTAACTATGCTCTAGGGAGCATGACTATTAAAGTTATTATCTATACGAGGAACAGGAAAATGGCGTATTGAGACCATTATCTGATTCAAAGAATCCACTACCATAGTGACATAGCCTACACTAACCAAATGGTACCTGGAAATCAGCCTGAGGGGTCAAGATAATGTTCTCTATTCTCTACCTTGCTTGGGCTTTTTTTTTTTTGTTTTTTTTTGTTTTTTGTAGGTTATTCCTTCCTGTTCTTCTTCATCTCCCTCTCAAGTTTATGTTTCTCTCTGCCCAAACTTGATTCTTCCATTTAAGGGTAGTAGAGGAACTAGATGAAAATAAATCAGGCAACACTGAAAAATCTAAATTGCTCTTGGTGGGGGATATGTAGAGTAGGTAACATGAGAACTTAAATTTCCCAGGTCTTCACAGATGCAACTGGAAAGTGAGTTTGCTGAATTTTATGACATGTGTAATCCAAAACATGATGCAGATGATGATAATATTAGCAATGTCCAGAATAACTTTGTACCTAGATTAAATTGGAGAAGACCCATGTAGTTCCAGAAGCTCAGGAAAATCCCTCAGGCCACCCAAGTGAATGTCCCATCTGCTTACTGATGCCTGAAATTACACAGTAAGAGTTTCATTTCTTAGCCCCAAGCATTTGATTCCTGTTAAAATGCAAATCTCCTGGGCATGGCAATACTCTAAGTTGTTGCTTTAGTCCAGGAGGAAAAATTATTTTCAGAGACTTTCTTTAAAATATATTTGGGCAAGGAGAAGAGTATGCGGCCACTGGACCCTGGAAACAGGTGGAACAGTAAAACTTAATAGCTAGGGGTTGGGAAGGGGTGAGAAAAGGGAATGCAAAGAGGAGAAGAATGCAAAATGTAAGATGGAACACATGAAAAGACCTTACTATCTTTTCTGGATCTGAGAATTGATATTGCTACATGAGAATGAGCTTACTTTACTATTTTATATCCTCTGTATCCAGATGTTACAGAATTCAATCTGTGTAGCACACATGTAGTTAGGGTTTAAGGGTAGACACTCTTGTAACCTTATAAGGATGATTAATTGTGATATCTCTTTACCAGTTTGGGTTGTGGTGTATGGAAATTACCCTAACCCTATCACCCCCTCTTCTTTTTGATTTATAGTCTCTTTCTTTTAATCAGAGTGATGCAAATCTTGGAATTTTATTGGAAAATATTATAAATTTCTCATTAGGTCTATTATACACAGAAGTGTCCCAGGTGACCCTTAACCACCCTCTGAAATAGCATCACTGCTCTAATCCAGGGAGAGCTGGTCATTCACGTGCTGTCACTACACTGTTGAAGATTACTCTTAGGTAACCTATATAGATGGTTAATGCAAGAGGAGTCATGGGGGTGCCTGGGTGGCTCAGTGAGTTGAGCCTCTGCCTTGGGCTTGGGTTGTGGTCTCGTGGTCCTGGGATCAAGTCCCACATCAAGCTCTCTGCTCGGTGGGGAGCCTGCTTCCCTTCCTCTCTGCCTGCCTCTCTGCCTACTTGTGATCTCTGTCAAATAAATAAATAAAATATTAAAAAAAAAAAGTCATGAACAAACCCTTTGGCAACATTCGAGTTGATTAAAAATGCTTTCTTTTGAAAGAAATTTAGTCTTGTTTAGGTTCAAATCGACAAAACATCTATAAGACTCTGAATAAGAATTAGCATGTTTTTAAAAGAAAATTATGTTTCCATCCTTAGTTTAAAATTTGGTCCTTCCAAAAACTCTCTGACAAAACAAGAAACCTCTTTATGTATAACTGAATTAAAGGAAATGCTTTTTTTTAAAGTGAGAAAAAATATTTCTAACATCATCTATTTTTTTTTTCAATTTGTATTTGCATAGTTTGGATTTGCTTAAATATGCTAATATCAGTATGCCTTATCTGTTTAGATACCATTCAGGAAAATCATGAGAATTGAGAAAAGAACAGTAAAAATGTCTACTTTTTATTCCTATTACATATGAACTCTCACCTAATTGTCTCTAATTAAAAAAAAAAATTATGAGAGTTTACTTGCATCTCATTTACATGGAAAGAAGTGACCAATTCAGGTAGGAGTTGATATCCTGTCTTATCAATTTCAACAACTTAAATTGTTATTATATCTCAAAGCATCTGAATTCTGGAGATCTGGAGAGCCTCCTGTTTATTCCCTTTATTTAAACAGATGAAAACTGAGCCAGGGAGGTTGAGTGATGCACCCAAAGACTTCCACTAAAGCAAGTCCTTAATGTGGTTTCCCGATTCTCTGCCCCGTGAGCATTTCATCACAGCATTCTGCCCCATTGAAAATGGTAAATATACTTAAGATTTTAGGCTTTGGTTAGTTTCAAAACATCCACATACTTAAACTTTTATGAAACTCAGAGAGAAACTAGTGAAAATTCCTGGGTGGAACAATCCAGAACGAAGAATGGAATTTCCAGTTTGTATTAATTGCTCAGGAAATGAAGGTCCTAAGAGGTCAAGTAGCTGAATTTCATAGAACTAGTCAATAGTAAAGTTGAAAGTAGCACCATAAGCTCTGTTTAATCAGCTCAGCAGTGTGGCCTCTTTACATGCAAAACAGGTGGAGAACAAGGTATTGTTATAGGGAGGGAAGGTTGGTGAAGTACCAGGTTCTGACCATAGGAGATTGTGGCGGAGTTCATGTCTTAGGAAGTGCAGAGCCATGATCAGAAATGTTCTCCAAAGTAGTGAAAGAACATTGTTCAGATTTCAAATACCAGAGATGTAAATACAGTTGTTGAATGTGAACAAATAGTAAATCCCCAAAAAAGTGTGAGGAGGTGCCCCCCACACACAAAAAAGTGGAAAAGCTCTCAACGTGCCTTGGGCATAATATGAATCAGAATTCCATGCAAATACTAAAAACCTCCAGACCATTAATATGCATTCCTAAGCAACTGACTCTCTTGCAGTATACAGAAGATGAAATCAACACTTTTGGAACTGTAGTTCTATTATAAGAGCATATAATCCTTTATCTTTTAAGTATTAGAATATCTTTTCCCAAGAAAACAGAGAATCTTTCATGAATAAATAATCAGGTCACAATCATCATTATATACCCTAGCCCTCTCCTCTATGTAGCAGAATTCCTACGTACAATAGACTCTTTAAGAAAATACTTGTTAAAGAAATAAGGAAATGATCATATGGCCAAGCGTAATTCAACACAGATAATTACCTAGAAAAAAAAATTTCTGCAAAGGAGGAATACTGATGAGAGGAGAAAAGAAGAAAAGCAGAGAAAGGAAAAAGAATAAAGTATTTCACAAGTTTAATCAGCACAGATGTACCAAAAGAAGTCACCCACCTTAGGCATTTCTCAATAAATATGCATCAGGTGTCTACTTCGTGAAAGAGAGATGTCAAATGATGTCTTTGGTGAAGCCTCGGTGAATGAGTTGGGATGACAGGCGCGGTAATAAGATGGTTCGATAAAACACAAACACAGAAATCAAAACAATCTGGATTAAAATCTTGCCGTTTCTGTTTATTCTCTACATAACCTTAAGCTACTTATTTAAAGCTTCTAAGGATCGCTTTAACATCTAAAAACTGAGGATAGTACTTGACTATAAGATTGCTGTGGGGCCTAAACAGAATAATGCACGCGAAGCAACTAGAAAAATGCCTTTATGCGTAGTGAGTACTTACTACCCTCCTCTCCTCATTTCCTCATCTGGAGTTATATGGACAATGGGAAGTAAATTAGAGAGAGAGCAGCAGCAACAATGTGACACAATACTATTAAAAATGGACAACGGACACGAATAGACATCTTTCCAAAGAAGACATGCGAATGGACAACAGACCTGTGAAAAGCTGCTCAGCATCACTCAGCATCAGGGAAAAGCAAATCAAATCCCCAGTGAGACATCACTCACACCTGTGAGGATAGCTTTTTTAAAAAAAGATGACAGAGAAGTGTTTGCCCATGAGGATGTGGAAAAAAGTGACCGCCTATGCCATACGGGTGGGAATGCAGACAGGAACAGCTACTGTGGAAAACCATATGGAGGTTTTAGAGGCCAAGGGCAGACTGCCCCAAGTTGGGTTACTTTGGTAGGAATATCATTTTGAGTTAAAAGCAATCAAAACCCAGCAGCTTCAGGAAAAGCTCTTTATCTTCCAATCCCTTGCCTAACTGTACCAGGAAAAGAGCTATTAAGAGATTCCTCTTTACCTAAAAAAACAAAAACAAAAAAACTTATATACATAAGAAAGCAACCCTTGTTTTCCAAACATCTCCTCTTACCTTCTTGCTAATGGTCTTTCTCCCTTTTGTATTTTCAGACCCCTTCCTCTCTCCTTGGCTCTATAGAAGCATGGTGTGTCTGTGGATTCCCCTTACATATGCTATTAAATTTTCCTTTCACTTGTTACTGTGTCCCACGTCAATTCCATTCTTCAATTCCTTAGAAGGACCTTGAAGGGCAGAGAAAATTCTTCCTCCTTAAGAACATTCTTCAAAAAATTAAACATGGAACTACTATATGATCCAGTAATCCCACCTTAGATACCTATGCAAAGGAATTGAAATCAGTTTCTTGGAGAGAGATCTGGGCTTTCATGTTTACTGCAGCATTAATATGGAAACAACCTAAGTGGCTGTCTGTCAACAGATGAATGAAAAAAGAAAATGCAATGGGTAGGTAGATAGAAATGAATATTGTTCATCCATAAGAAACAAGGGTATCCTGCTATTTGCAATGATATCGATGAAACTGGAAGATAATTATGTTATGTGAGAAAAGCCAGACAGAGAAAGACAAATGCTGTATGGTGTCACTTATATGTGGAATCTAAAAAAGTAAAATGTCAAACTCAGAAACAAAAACCAAAATGGTGGTAGAGAAGGATGTCAGGAGGTAGGTGTGGGGGAAATGGAGAGATGTTGGTCAAATGGTCCAAACTTTCAATTATTGGATAAAGAAGTTCTGGGGATATAATTATAGTATGGTGACTATAGTTAATAATACTCTATGGTATACTTGACATTTGCAAACAGACTATACCTTGAAGTATTATCACCACACACACACACACACACACACACGATAACTATGTGGGGTGATAGATGGGTCAATTAACTTGATAGTGATAATTATTTCATAATGTAGATGCATATCAAACAGTCGTGTTGTATACCTTAAATCTATACCATTTTATTTGTCAATTATACTTCAGTAAAGCTGAGGAAAAAAAGAAAGGAGACACATGGCTACTGTGTGTTCCAAATAGAATAACTGACCAAGAAATGAAGGCTCTATCAATAGGCTTCGATGTTCTGTACTGCGCTGCTATCTCAGTTCTCGAGCTCATAGAAGATAGTTGGTAACTTCAAGGAAAGTGAATATTCCCAGGACGGCATAGCCCTTTATGAAGTAGATTCTCACTGCCCTAGAAGAGGTGATCCCAAGCACAGACTGAATTGTTACTAACCACTGTATTCTCACCAGACCGTTGGGACCTGATTTTCAACACTTCAGCTGATAGCAGATGAGTGGGGTTTGGCAGAGATGGGCTAAATATTCATCAGTCATCAGTCCTCTTTGCTGTTTTTCCTCGGCATTTGCTAGGCTACATTGCCCAGCCTCTCTTGAAGTTAAATGTGGCAGCACAAATGAGTTCTGACTTATGTATTTTTAACCAATGGAATATGAGCAGAAGTGGTTGAGGCCCTCCAGCCCCACAAAGGCTTTCTCATATCTCCATGTTCTTTCTCCTTTGGCCAACTGACGCACATGGATATGGTGACTTTTAAAACCATGATGAGAAGGAGACTGGATCCAGAACAATGGAACAGATAGCTCCCAAACAGTGTGGGCAAGAAATGGTAGCTAGCCATGACCTGACACAGATTTAGGAGGGAAATTCCTTCCTTGGGCATTACTCAAAGGTGTATATGGCGGCACAAGCTACATGAGCAGATAGGAACTGTCTCCTCTGATGAATGTGAGAAGGAAGATGAAGGAACATGTCCTTGCTTTGGGCCCTCACCAGTGTTCACACTGATAGGACAGGCAGTGAGCTACAAACAACAGAATGACTTGAAGATGCCAAAAGAACTTCCCGTCTCTAAATACCCGCTGAGTTCTAACCCAGTAGACTTTTGACTTCCCACACTGAGGCTGTAAGAGAAGGAGATAAATACTGCATCAAGAATTCCCTTGCATTTTCTAAATGCATAATTACTGAGTTAAAAAGATGGATTAGGATGACTCCCCCAAAGCTGTTTGAATGTCTATCTCTTGAAATAGAAAGCAAAACTATTTTTATTCACAAGTGAACACAGAGTTGCTGACATGGGTGACATCCGGGGATAATAAAATTTACATGGTGAGTGATTAACACCATGGGACTTTCCAAATGGGGCAAGGTTTAATGGGCAGCTCCACTGGTTCTCCCTATCCAAGAGGCATTGGGTTGCAGGGGAGGAAAAATAATTTTCCCTTTACCCTTCTAAATTGTTGGCTGAGACCCCCTTTAATAAAAAACAGATTAACAGTAGAAAAACAAACAAATTTAATAACATATATACCTCCTGTATGCATGGGAGAGACCAGGAAAACTGAGTAACTCCCTAAAATGGCTCAAACCACCTTAAATACCAACTCCAACTAAAGACCATAGAAGATGGGGTATGGGAGTTATGGGAAGCTATCAGAAAAAGCACAGCAAACAAGAGTAAGGTTATCATGCAGATTTAGGTCTTTTCCTTCCCCATTGATAAGAGTTTCTTAGAAATTTTGTCATTTTTCTCTTCTTGGGACAGAGAGGGCAATACCCTTACAAATGAATATTTCCCTCATAGATGTAAAGGTTTATAAGAATCAAAAGGTAACTTCAACTCAATAGTCAGAGCTTTTCTTATATTTGCAGTTGCCTAAAAGTAATCAGCCTAACATAATCCTTATGCCAGGGACATATTTTGGAGTGGCATATTCTGTTCCCCTTCAAGGTGCAAAGAAGATAAACTCAAGTAGGATGCTCAAGGAATACATTGCCAAAGGAGAGAGTTGCTAAGAGTGAAGGTGAATTCTTCCTTTAAAATGTGCTTCCAAATGGCCCTGTCAGCCCAGTGCTGGAAGTGATAAACAAACTAAAATAAACCCAACCAAATAAACCCTGCATTTGGATAACACAATGCTGAATTCAGGCCCTAATATATCAAT
Source organism: Mustela nigripes (assembly GCF_022355385.1). Classification (NCBI taxonomy): domain Eukaryota; kingdom Metazoa; phylum Chordata; class Mammalia; order Carnivora; family Mustelidae; genus Mustela; species Mustela nigripes. Next base: position 115,637,125 of record NC_081562.1, on the reverse strand, counting down.
TAATGCTGTTAATAGTATTGCACGTAATTTGTACTGAAAACACACACACACAAAAAAAAAAGAAAGAAAGAAAAAGAAAAATGACAAAGCAATTTCCTTAGGAATGTATAGTAAACAAAATTCTTTGATCTTACATTCTAAATCCAGGGCTTTAGAATTTAAATGTATGTACTTCTCGATTCTATAAAATGAATGAGAACATTCCAGCAAATGATAACGTGGGATTGATGAACTTATAAATATCAGGTTTTCAGTCTACTTGGAAGAAAAATAGTACAAATGCTAAAGTATTGCTATGCAAAGGGAATGATGAATGCTTGACTTCCAGATTCTTATTTTTGGAGTAGGAAACATTCGGTTGCTTTTTTTTTTTTTTTCTGTATTATTTCTAGGTAGAGAAATTTACCAACACACGAAATAGGTCACTCCTCGAAATTGACTCGTTTCCACTCTAGCAACAAGTCCTTGGACTAAGGAAATTCTATAAGCTGTTCAGTGTGTCTGAGAACCAATTCTAAAATGATTCGGTTGGAAGCACAGATGTAAAAGATTCAAACACCGAACTGAATCCAAAAATATTACGCCAATCATTTCCATTTTGCCAGATTCAGCTGACCACTTCTGCCTCTTCCCAGAACCTGTGACCAGCCCTGACTCTCACAGGTAAGGAGGAGGGTCCATAATTAGCTTCCTGATCCCAAATGATTCCAAATGCCCTGAATTTTTATGATTAAATACTGCGGACAAGGACTGATAGCTACTACAGCATTCGAGAATCAGCCTGATGGGCTCCCTCCTTGGGTCTCCAGCTGCCTCTTCTTGCCTTCCCCCCGAGATCTCTTCCAATTCCCTGTTCTCCAGGTGTCAAGTTGTGGTTTCCAGATAGTCCCAGCTTTCGCTTCTATGCCTTTGTACCTGCTGTTACCACCACTTACCTAGAGTACCCTTTCTTCTCCTCCATTTTATTAACTCCTATTAGTCCTTGAAAATTTCCCCCAAACGCCTTCTCAGGGAAACCCTTGAGCACGTAGCAAAAAAGTTTCTCTCCTGCCATAATTCTGTCACAGCACCAATCACAACATATAGTAATTACTTATTAGACTGTCAACTCCTAAGGTACCAATGGGGCTCATTTAAATCTTTTTGAGTGAATTAATGAATGATGGCAGAAAGCCAAATTTTAAATTAGTATCATCATGAACTCCATGATAAATTGAAGTGAAATTAGTGGATTAAAATATGCCTCTTCCACAGGACTGTGAACCGTTGAAGGACACCCACCAAGCCCTGTACCCAGAATATCGAATGTATAAATGCTCAATGAAGGAATGTAATCACGTGTTTTATTAGACGTAACATCATTCGTACTACCAGCAGTGGTATAGAAGATGAGCCCATTCTCCCCACAGCATGCCCTGCCCCTACTCTGGCACCTTAATACATCAGTTCTTCTCAATATTGCATTCTGTTTTCCCTTTGATAAGCACACATCTACAAATCTTATACCAGAGAGTGGTGTTGATTTTTGATGTTCGACCTTCATTAAAATCTTCCGGAGTCAGGAATGCATAAGCATTCTTAAGAAGTAGAATCGGGAAATTTTGCATCGTGCTAATTTTTAGGCAACCGTTGAGCACATTCCTCCATTTATCTAACCCACTTTTGTCAAGCGTTCAGTGCACTATACAAACCTGTGCGGGACCTATGTTGTAAATGAGACACATAGTGTGTTTTATCATGGAACTTAGATGTCAGAAAGCATGAATCAAAAAAGAATGTAGTTGAGAGCTCTACAAAGAAGTGAAAATATTTACCCAAATTCTGGAATATTGGTACTTCTAATGTCTAGCCGCCGGTCTATCACTGAGTGGAATTTAGACAAGGAGGAAGCAAGATAACTAGTTGCACAGCTGTGTCAGCAGGTTAGGGGGGATAGGAATGCCTCGGTCCTCTATAGGTAGAAGGTAGAACGAACGAGGTTAGATCTGCATGTTAAGTGAGAGACGTAAAAGTGCAATATGACGTCTGCATTCCTAAGTGAGTAAACAGTAGTGCCAGGAGTCACGAAGATGGGGGGAAAAATGAGAAAAGCATGTTGTCTGGTCAGCAGCGAGGAGAGTCGATGAGCTCGGTGTTGCCTGTATTAATCTACACACCTGGAGAACATGTGTGTAGAGCTGTTCAGTGTGCAGCTGCGTGTGCGGATCTCAGAGGTTTGTAGCCGGTGGTCACCTGCTTATGGAAAATCACTGAAGCCATGAAAGTGAATGTGAGTGGACAGGGTGAGAGGGAAAAAGTGACCTAGGATATAATCTGTAAATATTTACACATAAAATATGAACAGAGAGATACACCTGGGTGGCACAGTTGGTTAATCATCCGACTCTTAGTTTCGGTTCAGGTCATGATCTCAGGATCCTGGGATTGAGCCTCGCGTCAGACTCGGTGCTCAGCGTGGAGTCTGTTTGGGATTCTCTCTCCCCCTGCCCCTCCTGCTCCTTCTGTCTCTCTCTTTCCCCTCTCTCTCTAAAATAAATAAAAACCTTTAAAAAACAACCATGAACAGAGAAAATAGGGCCATCGAAAAAGCCAGGGGTAACAGTGAAATTAGGAGATTATTAAAAACAAAATAAGAAAGAATTATAGTTTAAGAAATGTCATTTGAGAGCTACGACTTGATAAATGCTAAAAAAGCTTCATTGGTCTTAGCAACAACATGGATGTCAATGACGTTGGCAAAAATTAATGGAATAGCAGAATCTTTGGAAGAAAATGAATCTTGGCAGAAACAGATAAAATCTCCTGAGGAGACAAGACTTAATTTAAAGCTATTTCAATAATTTCAAAATGGAAAAACATTAATGTAACTAGAATTAATATGTCAGTAGGGGAAATCCATTCTAAGCATATAAGCTGACAATATAACCTTGTAGGTAAGGCACTGGGGTTCATTGCAAAACTCAGCTCTTCACACACTAGTCACCTGTGGTTACTTCCACACGTGTTTTTTGAGAGCTTCGGGTCTCTTGTTTAAAAAATAGGCATAATAATACTAGCAATCCATGGGTTTTGGGAAAATGAAGCCCCCAACATAAGGTCTAGGAGAAATTGGGCCCTGAGGAATGTGAATTGATACAAATTATTGAGGTACACAGGGTCTTGGACTGCTATCTGAATAAAGGCACTAAGAAAGCAGAAAGGAATTTGAAGGTTGCCTGGGACACGGGAAGCAGAATGGGTGAAAGAGATGAAGAATTAGAGAAATCACACTAGGAAGAAGGTTGGGGGACCGTCGATGACTGGGATGAAGATCTCAGATTTTATTTAAAGAGGAAGTAAACACACACAGACTAGCAGGATGCAAAGTTCCTTCCACTGGTTATAAATCTTTTTGAAGGCAGAACATTTGAAGGATATAGCCACAAAACTGTCATCTTGATCGCCACCATCACCATCATTATCATCACAACTGATACTCTTTTTTTTTTTTAGGTTTTATTTATTTATTTGAGAGAGAGAGAGAGAGAGAGAGAGAGATGGAGCATGAGAGGGGGAAAGGTCAGAGGGAGAAGCAGACTCACCGTGGAGCCGGGAGCCTGATGTGGGACTCGAACCCGGAATTCCAGGATCATGACCTGAGCCGAAGGCAGTCTCTTAACCATCTGAGCCACCCAGGTGCCCCACAACTGATATTCTTGACTGCTTCCCACATGCCAGGCAAAGAGCCAAGCCTTCCCATGCATGATCGCATGCAATCCTCAGCCCAATCCAGGGAAGCACCACAACTCTTATCCTCATTTTAATGATAAGCATATGGGCTTAGTGCAACACTCACTTCACTCAAGGGGCACAAAAATCAGTGAGGAGGGGACCTGGGATGAGGGAAGTGCTATCAGATGCTGCTTCAAGGAAGGGGTATTCAAAGAACATTGAGTTAAAAACCCATTACACAAATTATATCACTAATTCTTCTAGTATTCCTAAAACCAAACTTATTTTATCTATCTGAAATCTAAAACAGAGGTGAAAAAAAATAAGCAAGGAATTAGGAAAAAATTAGTAGTAGAGCCAGACAATGGTTAACTCTTCTCTTCTGGGTGTTTTGTTGTTGTTGTTGTTTTAAAGATTTTATTTATTTATTTGACAGAGAGAGAGAGGAGGAAGCAGGCTCCCTGCTGAGCAGAGAGCCCGATGCAGGGCTTGATCCCAGGATCCTGAGATCATGACCTGAACCTAAGGCAGAGGCTTCAACCCACTGAGCCATGCAGGTACCTTCTGGGTGTTTTTCTTAAAACAGATCTTTTTATTGCCCACATTTTGCTTTCAAGCCTTTAATCAAGGCTTGGCCTGTATGATACGAAAAGTGTTGTAATCTGATCTTTAACAATACAGACCGACTTCTGATTCTTTTTTTTTTGTTTGTTTAACCCGGCATAGAACAATTCCATTATTCTTAATAAGGACACAGCTCTTTCTTTCCTTTTTTTTTTTTTTTTTTAATATTTTACTAACGTATTTGAGAGCAAGTGAGATAGAACCCGAGCGGGGCGAGGGCAAGGGGAGAAGCAGACTCCCCACCGAACAGGGAGCCTGGCATGGGGCTCGATCCCAGGACCCTGAGATCATGACCTGAGCCAAAGGCACCCACTTAACTGACTGATTAACCCAAATGCCCCATGACACAGATCTTTCTAATGTTCTCTTTCATGTTATCCTATGGTCTTTGCCATGAATAAAAGTGTTTTTCCCCTCCTACATCTCTCACATCCTTACTTACAATGCACTTGAATTTTACCCGATAGCCCCTTTATTTTTCCATTTTTTCTGGAGCCTATCATTCTATAATTCCATAATTTTCTTCTATAGCAAACCCAAGCCCCACGGTTGATCACTGCAGTACATTTCACCCAGTCTATAACGGCATCGTGCCCAGGCTTTGCCAACGTCTGTATGGTACACGTGACTTCTAGATCCGTAGGACTATTTGCCTTTTTACTCTTACAGTGGAACAGTCAAACTCCTAGATTAAAGAACAGAATTCAATGGATAAAGCCATGAATTCGTCATCTCTAATCCCAAGTGACCACATGGTGCCAGACATCCACTCTTCCTTGTCCTGCCACTTGGTTTTACTTTCCTCTGCTCGGTTACAGTTCCGAAATGACAACACTCCTCTCCACTCTTCAATCTCCATTTGATCTGGGGGCTTTGCTTCCGTGATAGTTCATCAAGGAGAGGATAAGCGGCATTAATTCAGCCATTGTTGCTTCTTTACTGTTTGTCCGAGGTGTTTTTTCTTCCTGTATAAGATCACAGCTTCCAGCGTTACTCTTCATTCAATCCCCTCCTCTTTCATTTGGACTTTTGTTCTGTGAGATACGCCTTCTCCCTCCTGTAATGTTTTCTAATTATTATTATTATTTTTATTTTTTAAAGATTTTTTTTATGTAATCTCTACACCCAGTGTGAGACTCGAACTCCCAATCCCGAGATCAGGAGCGGTATGCCCCACTGACTGAGACAACCAGGCACCCCTGTTATTTTTATTTTTAATCAACTGTGTTTTTAGGGTGATTTTAGATCTATAGAAAAATTATGAAGGTAGCTGAGAGATTTCCCATATACCATGTTACCTTTACCATTAATATTTTTTGTTTTTGTTTTTGTTTTAATTTTTTTGTATTTATTTATTTTCAGCATAACAGTATCATTATTTTTTCACCACACCCAGTGCTCCATGCAATCCGTGCCCTCTCTAATACCCACCACCTGGTTCCCCGACCTCCCACCCCCCCACCACTTCAAATTTTATTATAATACATGGTACATTTTATCACATTTAATGAAGCTGTATTAATACATTGTCATTCGTTAAAATCCATGGTTTGTTCAGATTTCCCATCTTTTTCTAATGTTCTTTTTGTGTTCCACGGTCCCATCCAAGATATCACATGACATTTGGTTATCATTTGTCCGTACCTCCTTTGGTTGTGACGGCATCTCCTGCTTCCTCATCATGGTGTGAGCGTTATTTTTAGCACTGTTTTATATTCTGACACAATGAGATGTTCCAAGCTCATCTGGTATGTTTATCCTAGCATCTACCATTTGTCCAACAAGCCCTTGTTCCCTATATTGGAGAACGGAATTAGAAAACCAGATTTAGGCACTAGGTCCCCTTGTTGCTCCTACTATGTCATTACCTCTAGGCCCACTGAGCTATCAAAGCAAGGAAATATATGCATCTATGCTAACCTGTGTCTATACACATATCTCATATACATTTGCAGTTTTTTCTATATGTAACCGTCTGTATCTGTACTAAGCTAAGCATATGTTCATGCTCGTGTCCATAATTCCAATCCAGCGTCATGTGGGTTATTCTCGACTTCTCTTGCTAATTTAAATGTTCCACTCCAACAATAAGAAATTGGCTTCCGGGACGCCTGGGTGGCTCAGTTGGTTAAAGCAGCTGCCTTCGGCTCAGGTCATGATCCCAGGGTCCTGGGATCGAGTCCCACATCGGGCTCCTTGCTCAGCAGGGAGCCTGCTTCTCCCTCTGCCTCTGCCTGCCATTCTGTCTGCCTGTGCTCGCTCCCCCCCCCCCCCATAAATAAATAAAATCTTTAAAAAAAAAAAGAAAGAAAGAAATTGGCTTCCACCACATACCATCCCTTTACTTGAGAGTTGTAGTGTAAATGTACAGTGGTTTCAGAATTGTCGGTTCATTGGGAAAGAAATTCATCAACTAGAGTACAGTTCTTATGTACAGTTCCTTTGCCTTAACTTTTTACAGACTCTACTCATTCCCAAAGTTACTTACGTCAGTACCTTCTCCTCTCCCTCTTCAGAGATACTGTTTCATATGCTTTTTATTTGTTTGTTTTTTACATTTCTAATGTGGTTGGAGTCATCATGACATTCCACATTTTATCATGACATTCCACATTTTATTCTGACCTTTTGAATGATTTTTTTCCCCTTTTAATTAGTGTACATTACGGTTCCTTCTTTTTGTGGTAAAGTTCTCTGAGTTTTGACAACTATGTTGTCATGTGTTGGCCATTTCAATATCACACACACAAGTCTCAGCACTTTAAAAGATCTCCTCTACTTTGCCAGTTCCTCCCAGAAGAGCCAGGAAACTGACTGGTTTCAGTTTCTGTATCATCTTTACTGTTTTGCTTTTTCCGGAATATCACATCAATAATGTTACTCAGACTTCTCAAACTGGTTTCTTTCACTTAGCAATATGCATTGGCAGGTCATCCAATGTTCCACAGCTTGCTTATATAATCATGTGTTAAAAGATATTTTGGTTGCTGCTGGTTTTGAGCAATTATGAATGAAGTTGCTACAAACATTTGCAGGCATGCTTTTGTGTGGACATAAGTTTTCAAATCAGTTGGTTAAATACTTAGGGGCAGGACTGCTGGATAAGAACATATTTAGCTTTGTTAAAAATTGTCATACTTTCTTTCAACATGGTTCTACCCCTTTGCATTCCCACAAGCAGTGCATGAAACTTTCTTTTCCTCTGTACCTAGCCAGCAATTGGTATTGACATTGTGGCAAGAGGAGTTAAGAGTTAGCTATTCTTTTTTTTTTTAATTTTTTATTTTTTATAAACATATAAAATATTTTTATCCCCAGGGGTACAGGTCTGTGAATCACCAGGTTCACATACTTCACAGCAAGAGTTAGCTATTCTAATGGGGATATAATGTTGTCTTTCTCAATGTCAAGTGATGTCATTTCTCAAATGGCAAATGAGAGTAAGTATCATTTCATATGCTTATGTACTGTCTGTATATCTTTTTTGGTGAAGTATTATCTGTTCAGATCTTTTTTGTTTTCTAGTTGTTGAGTTTTGTAAGTTCTTTGTTTATTTTGGATACAAGTCCTTCATCAGATATAAGTTTTCCTGAAGTTTCTAATTTAAAAGTTCAGTTTGCCAATTTTTTCCTTTCATGGGTTGCACTTTTTGTACCATATGTTAAAAACTCATCGTCAAACCCAAAATCACACAGATTTTCTTCCATGATTTCTTATACAAGTTTTATAATTTTGCATTTTACACATAAGTCTGTAATATATTTTTATTTAAGTTTTGAAGAGATCTGTATCTAGGTTCCTTTATTTATATACGGACACCTAATTGTTCTAGCATCATTTGCTGAAAATACTATCCTTTCTCCTTTCTCTAGTGAATTTTTTTTACTCCTTTGTCAGAGATAATTTGACAATATTTATGTGTCTATTCTTTCACCAATACCAAACTTTCTTGATTAATGTTGGTTTATAGTAAGTCTTGAAGTTGGGTAGTGTGAGTCCTCCAACTTTAATTTCCTTCAGATTGTGTTGGCTATTCTGAGCTTTTTCCTCTTGATATAAACTTAAGAGTCAACGTTTTATATCTAAATAGGTTCCTAATATTTTTATTGGAATTGCATTGAATACATAGATCAAATTGGGAAGAATTGGCATCTTAAAAATATTGAGTCTTCCAACTCATGAACGTGGAATATCTTTCCATTTTTCTGGACCTTTCTTCCTTCTGTCATCAGTGTTTTATAATTTTTTCATATAGATCTTGTGTGTATTTTCTTAGATTTGTACCAAAGTATTCTACTCTTAGAGCTATTATAAATAGTATATTTTAAAATTCCAGTTGTTTATTGCTGACATATAGAAAATCAATTACCCATGTATAATAACCTGTTATCCTGCGGCCTTCCTATATTCACGTACTAATTCCCAGAATCTTTTGTAGATTCTTGGAGATTTCTTTTATTTAGACAATCTTGCTGTCCATGAAGATAGTTTTATTTCTTCCTCTCCATTTTGTATACACTTTATTGTTTTTCTTATTGTACTGGCTAGGGCTTCCAGTACAATGTTCTTTAGGAATGGTGAGAGAGAACATCCTTGCCTTTTTCTTTACCTTAGGGGGAAAGCATCTCACCGTGAAGTAGTAGGTTAGCTACAGGTTTTTGATAGATGTCTTTTTGAAGCTGAGAAAGTTTCACTTTATTTCTAGTTTGCTGAGAGTTTATAATCATTAATATGTGTTGGATTTTTATCAAATGCTCTTTTACCAACAATTCATGTAATCATATGATTTTCCCTCTTCAGTCTGTTGATATGGTAGATTACATTGATCGATGTTCAAACGTTGAACCAATCTCATGTATCTGGAATAAATTCTAATTGATCACAGTATATGGTTTTTTTACATTACTGACTTCAACTTGCTAATATTTTATTAAGGGTTTCCATCTATGCTCATGAGAGATATTAGTCTAGTTTCTTGGTTAGGTTGGCTGGAGGTATATTAAGGGTTTATCCGAATTTTTTAAAAAATCATATTTAAAAAATATTTTCAGAGAATCAGTTTCTGGTTTCTTTGGTTTTCTTTATTATTTTTCTGTTTTCAACTTCATGTATTTTTTCTCTAATTTTATCATATCCTTTCTTCTTGCTTTCAGCCTAAATGGCTCTTCTTCCTCTGGTTTTCTCAGGTAAGAGCTACAGTTATTGATTTTTTAAGACTTTATTTTCTTCTATAAATATTTAATGCCATAAGTCTTCCTATAAGCACTGCTATCACTGCTGCATTCACAAATATTGCTGTTTTGTATTTATTTTTATTTAGTTAAAATATTTTTAAATTTCTCTTGAGACTACTTCTTTGATCCATGAGTTATTTTGAAGTATGCTTTTAAAACTTTTAGATATTGAGGGGTTTCAGTCTTTCTGTTATTAATTTCTAGTTTAATTCCATTGTAGTATGAGAACATATTTTGTATAATCTTGCATTTTATTAATGTCGTTAAGGAGTACTATGCCCCAGAATATGGGCTATCTAGGTGAATGCTTCTCTGTGAGCTTGAGAAGAGTGTGTTTTATGCTGCTTTGGATGGAGGTATGTAAATGCCAGATCACGTGATTGATCATCTACATCTTCCCTTATTTTTCTGCCTGTCTGATCTGTAAGTTATTGAAGAAGGAGAGTTGGAGTCTCCAACTGTAAGAACGCCTTTATCTCTTTCCTCCAGTAGTTCTTGTTAGGCGTGTTCAGGTTTAAGATGCTATGTCTTCCTGGAAAATGGACACCTTAATTACCAAGTAATCTCTTTCTTTATCTCTGATATCTGAAATCTGCTTCGTTGGCAATTAGCATAACTACTCTAGCTTCCTTTTGATTGGTGTTGGCCTGATAGATCTTTCTAGTAGCCTTTACATTTAACCTAAATCTTTTTAAATTTAAAGTCACTGGGTCTTGACTTTTTTTTTTTTAATTTACTCTGGCAGTCTTTGTCCCATAATCTGCATATTTAGACCATTCACATCTAAAGTAGATATTAGTACATTTGGATGAATAACATATCATGTTCATATCTCTTTTCTACATGTTGTATTTGTTCTTTGTTTTTTTCTTTCCCTCTTTCTCAGTCTTCCCTGGTTTAACTGAGCATTTTATATGACCCCATCATATCTTCTTTCTTATGATATTAAATATACTTCTTGGAAGAGTTTAGTGATTGTCCTAGAGTTTACAGTTCAGTATTTTATCTAATCAAAGTCCACCTTCAAATAGCACTACGCTACTTCATGTAGACTTATCACAGACTCTTCCAATTCCCCTTTCCTATCCCTTTCAGCATCCGTTTCCCTTATCCATGTGCTATAATCACACAATACTTGTTACTATTATAACCTTAAGTAATTATCTTTCAGTTCAATTAAGAATTAAAAAGATGACGTTTTATTTTGTCTTCATTTATCCTTTCTCTCTGCTCTTCTTTTATTCATCTAGATCCTAGTTTCTTACCTAAGTTACTCCCTTTTGCCCGAAGAACTTGACTTTGTGTTCAATATTATGCCTTCACAGAGCCTATTAGAGGAACTGGCATTTTGCTAGTGCCCAATAATTATTTCGCAACTACTGCACACATCTTTTAGGTGAGAAAAATGTGTCACCACATGATGTTATTATCTATTTACAACTACCTTTATCTCTCTACATCCAACAGACTCGATTTTCCACAAAATAAGACCATATTCCTGTATATCTAAGTCACAATATCAGGTACAGTGTCTGACACAGTTCTGTAAGTATCTGTTGAACTGAACGATTACTGTAATAGAAATACTAATACATTTATGCATGCAAACAACCTGCTTAATAGCATACACTTTTAATTATTATTTTGTGCATTGTAAATCTTACATTAATATATCATTAATATCATTTTAATTTGCTGAATGGCCCTCATGGAAAATAAGAGTTTGGGGTATTTGCCTCTAGTTGGGGCTTGGACTGGAGAGTAAGAGTAAGCATGACTAGTAATAATTCCTTACATTTGCCTATTAATTGTAATTTTGTGAATGGTTTAGCACACATGGTCCGCTTAAGGTTCCACAGAAGCCACTTGCTTTTTCTTTCTCTCATAAGTATGTTTTATTACGGATTTAATTCTTTTCCTCTATAAATTTCAGCATTTATTGCCACATGGGAGAAAAAAAATGAGAAATTAGTTGAGCTTATGCAGAAGTCTCATGATTTCATAGCAACTAGGGAACCCTTATTATAATAGGGGGGCACTCTTAGCCCCACATAACTATTCCTCCAAACATTAGAAATGATATGACTAATTAAAACTATATTAAAATATTTAAATTAAAAATTATAATTGAACTGCAAAAATTTTGATTAAAAAATTGTGACCTGTTGCAGGGGAATGTTGCATGAGATTTGATATCTATCCCCTGTCTCTTGGTTCTCCATGAAGTAAAAAGCATCATCCATGAACAAATTAAACAATGGTTTAAATAAGTGCCTACAAAGCTAGTATTACAATTTATTTTAATATATTTATCTATATATATCTATTTTATTTTTATACATTTTAATATAATTAACATATTTTATATAATAATATATATTATAGCAATTTCTAAATAATCACCATGACCTAGAAATAATAATTATCCTTTTAAGTTCCTCAGGAAAATTTATCTTCTTCAAAATGAGCATTTGGTACTAAAGGACACCATGTTTTTGTTTTTTCTAATCTAATAACTTAGGCATCTTTGTAAGTCCAAAGCTTCTTGAAGGTTGAACATAGTGCTTCTTTGGATGGCAGGGTCATCCCTTGTGGTATCTTAGATCCAGCCAAACTTATGCTGAATTAATCATCTTCTTTCTGAAATACAAACAAGCAAGGAGATTTTTACTTTGTTATAGCCATGAAGCATATTAATGATGCTTCAGTATTGAAAATAGTGAACACTGATGATAACAGTCAAGAATAACCCAAAAATTAAAGGAAGATTTCAAAAGGTAACTAATCCTATGGTCAATATCCTTCTAATATGTTAACTAGAAGAAGGAGAAAAAAAAAATCTTGAGTAAACCCAAGAGATGATTGCAAATGAGGAGATTATATACTCAAGACTAGCAAGTTAAAAACAGAAAAATTGCAGATGGATCTTGAGAGTTTAAGATGTAAAAGAAAATCAAATGAATGAGATTTAATTTAGATAGACAAAATGCCTTTATTTAAGAAGAATAATGCCAACGGGATTTATAAATCAAGTGAATACCAATTAGAAGCCAAAATAGAAGAGAAAAACCAGAGCAAAGTAGGGTTTTAATGTCAAAGGATATAATGAAAGATTTATAATTTGGAAAAATTCCACTTTTTTTGAATAACAGAGTAGACAGTTTTCGAAACAGGCTTTTATTCTTTATGTAAAAGATAAAACATTAACATTTGAAAGGGGCACACTAACCTACTATACTCATCCAGGACCCAGAATAATTCAGTTTAGTTCAATAAATATGCATTAAGGGTTATTGAGTGCCAGGCATTGGGCTAGACACTAGGGGTTAAAGATTAATAAAATATGATCACTACCCTTGATGACTTTAGAGTCTAGTTAGGAAAACTGAAAGGCAATCAGATAATCCCAATAGATTATTATAAATATTAATTCTATTGCACACAGTAAGTGACATCAGAGTTCAGGGGTTGTAAAAAAGACGGGGCAACAATGATTATAAATGTTAGGTTGGTTCACCTGGATCAAATATACTACCTGAATATTTTCAAGTGTTCTCTTAATTCCAGGCTTTATGAAACAAAGATTTGTTGAGAAGAGTTATGAATAAGCAGCAAGCAAAAAACTACAAATGAAATGGAAACAAAGGTTAACCACTGAGATATTGTAACTAGGAACAGACAACAGACTTCATAAATTGTTTTCTCTTGTGTCAGTACAAAGTGTGTTTTAAATTGCTGGTCCCGTAAAGGTACGAAAGAGCAAATGAAGGAAATTCCTGAATTGCTTCCTTTAAGTGTGAATTTGGGACTTCTGCATAGACTAGGATGAAATAACTAAGCCCACATTTACTCCCAGCTGAGAACAACTTAAAAATGGAACGGACACATGAGATAACAATTTTCAAGGCACTAGATCTCGGGCAGTAAAGGACTATGATCCATGAGAGACTGGAAACAAGCAAAGTGAGCATCATAGCTGCTCCAGCTCACTGTTTTCATGGTTTCCTAGATGAGCAGGAAACCCAGGAGGATCCTGGTTGTCTCCTTGAGCTACGGAGATATTAGGGCAGATTTCACAACAATTACTCTTCTCCTCCTGCCTGAACCACAAGCATAGATTGTCATTAAGAAAGCCTAGTGGGGTTCCTGGGATTCTAGAAACTCACAAAAATGAGGGTCTCCCCCCAAATCTAAAGCTTTCTCTCTCTCAAACTAATACACAGTTAGCCTCTAGCAGTTTGTCGAAATTATCATTTAATTGCTCCTATCATTATATGATTTTGTAGCTTCTGCTGCCAACATACAGATCTCCACTGGGATGGATCTGAATTGACCTGACACTCTGGCTTTCCACAAAGCTGTTTGTCCAGAGACCTCAGTGCTCTGCTGGGTTTAAAAGGCATCCTTGATTTTCAGTTTCTTCAGCTTTTTCTTGTGTTAAGTATGGGAGGGATACTCCCAAGCTCTCTAATTATCAGAGCTGATACCAGAAGTCAGAAATTAATGTAGTAAAAATAAAATTTATAAAATCATAAAAAATATGAAATATTTGGGGACAGATATGAAATATATAAACCATTATATACTAAAAACAATAAAACATTGCTGTATGCAATTTTAAAACCCTAAAATATCAGAAGAGACATATTCGGATGCCAGAAGATGCAATATTGTTTAGATTTCACTTCTCAACAAATTGATCCATAAATTCAATGCAATTACATTAAAAAAAAAAGAAGTGTTTCTTTTAATAGAAATTGACAAGCTAATTTTGAAATTCACAGGGTAGTGTTCATAACTTAGAATGGCCAAAACAACTGTGAAAATGAGCAAAGTTGGAGGAATATTACTACTTAATTTCAAGATATATTTCCAAGCTACAGTTAATCAAGAAATTGTGCTGCTGGTGTCGAGACAGAATGGGATGATCAGGGAACAGAATAGGAGGTATGGCACAGAGCCTAGAAATAGGCCCATACATATGGAGACAACTGATTTTTGACAACTATGTAAAGGCAATTCAGTGAGGAAAGAATAGTCTCTCAATAAAAGTTTTAGAATAATTGAATATCTTTGTGCAAAATAAAACAAACAAATCCCCTTTAATCCATACTTTGAACCATGTATGAAAATTAACTCAAAATGGATGATAGATTTAAATTTAAAACCAAAAAGTAAAAACTGCTAGGAGACAAGATTTGTGACTTTAAGCTAAACGAAGGTATCTTAGATAAGACATAAAAACCTTAACTATTTTTGGATTTAGTTAGGAAAATTATCCCTGAACGTAGTGCCATCTGTGAAATTCCTTTCAAAATACCTTGTGAAGACCGTATTAATACATTGTATATGGTTACAAAGTAAAATGAAAGTAATCACTGGTTTTGAATGTTTCATAACTTATAAAAAGGCCATACCTAGATGTAAATATAAACTCAAACACAAAGAAGCATATCTCACAGAAAGACGCTCAATCAACTAGCTCAGATGGCCATTGGAAAACAAACTTAACATGATTTTAATATAACATGAATAATTGGTGTTTGTTTTACTTTTTATTTGAATGCTGTAACATTCAGATAGAGAGAGCAACATAGAAAGTAGCTTCTTTGCCTTAGGTGATATTCATATTTTTTTAGAAGTGTGATGTGCTGGTCTTTTGATGTGTCCACAGACTATATGCTATGATATTCTGGTTAATAAATCGAACGTTAATCTGGGTGTTGCTGTGAAAATATGTTATAACTGCAATTGATGTTTATTGACTTTAAGTGAGGCAGATTATTTTAAATAAGCTGGGTGGGACTGACTAAATCAGTTGAAAGCCCTAAGAGCTGTACTGAGGTTTCCCTGAAGAATAGATTTCACTTGTGGATCTCAGCTTTCAGCCCATATCTGGCTTCCAGCTCATCCTTCCTGACTACCTGTGCTGCGGGCTTTGGACGACTTACCTAGCCAGCCCCCGCAACAGCATAAACTAATTCCTTGCAATACCTTTTCTCTGAGGAAAAGAAGCCATGCTTTTTTTCTGTATTGTGGTAAAGGATTTATAATATAAAATATCATTTTAACTCTTTTTAGTATAAAATTCAGTGACATGAAGCCCATTCACAATGTTGTGTGACTGTCACCTCCATCCCTCTCCAGAACTTTCCTCATGCCAAACAGAAACTTTGTATCTGTTAAACACTAACTCCCCAGTAACCCCCATCCTCAGCCCCTGCTCACCTCTGTTCTACGTTCTTCTCTATGAAGCTTGGCCATTCTAGGTATCACATGTAAGTGTAATTGTGCGGTATGTGTCCTTTGGTGTCTTGCTTATTTCACTAAGCATAATGTGATAAATCTCTTAATATGTATTTCCTATTGGTTTCAGTTCTCAGGTAGAACCCTAACTGATACCTATAGAATACTCATAGGCTAATTTGTTCAAGACACAGCTTTCCCTGCCCAGACCAGCCCCTAACACTTTTTCTAGGCAGAATCAACAGCTGCCTCTTTTCCTCTCCATATTCCTTATCCATATCTTTTACAGCAGCTATTGGCTTGCATATCTCTCTTCCCTGTTTGATTGTGAGCTTTTTACTCTTAGTCACCGTTACTCTTCCAGCACCTAACAAATTCTCACAGAAAATTAACTAATTAATTAATGTAAATTTTTATATTAAGTAAGTGACATCAATATCATCTCTCTCTCAGGAGGGATTTGACTTTTATTTTTCACAAAGACATGTCTTTGTATACAGCCTCCAAGATAATTGTTTGTTTCTATTTGGGACAATCATAATCTCGGTTTAAAAAGATCACTCAAAATTCAAATCATCTATGCGACTTGGCTACAGTTACTTAGCAATTCTGAGCCGAAGCACACAGTGTTCTCAAAACACCTGTGTTAGCATTCACTCCAAATATACACACAGCCCCACACATTGCCAAGGACTTGCTACAACATAGATTCTAGAACATTCCTGTACTGATTCCAGGTCACCATGTAATTCTTACTTTGTTAATGGTAAATTTTGCCTTTGAACTTTGCCACAACAACTCCATCTGAAGTCTTCAAAAACATTTAGACAGTAGTTTGGGAAAATGGAATAGCCCAGAGGCATTTTTGTACCACCCAATAAACAGACCTCTTTTTGGACTTTTTATGTAACATTTGGAAGAGGGCGAATAAGAAGCCACAAGGCAGGAGCTAACAACAGCTTTACTTGCTGGACTGCCCATCGGGAAATGTTCGTGCTCCTGGGTCCCACCCCAGAGGAAATAGTCCAGCTTGTTTATTGAATTAAACTAGGAAACCTTTGACATAGGGCCTAGACAGCCTTACTCATCAGGTTAATGTCTAGAGAAAACTAGAAGGAAAATTTTATCTGTACTTAATTTGCTTTTCTGTGCCTCTTCGTAAAAACAAATAATGAGGAAAATCTAAGTGTTTACCAAATGGCTTAATGACATTGCAAAGAAACACAAACAGTAATAGAAACCTTTTATACTTCATTTCCGTTTCTCTTTTGCCAAGACACAGTTCTTCCCACATGCGTTTGTGTGTATGTGTGTATGTGTGTGTGTGTGTGTGATTGCTGTGGTTTTACGGAATTGAGACACTTTTACAAATTCTCTGAAGTGAATGGCCACATGAAAATCAATAGGAATTTTTTACGTTGTACTTCAAGAAGTAAAAATCCAGCAGAGTATATTTCCTGCAGAGCTTATCTAAGAAAAGTCGGTCAGATCACCCTTTGTCATCAATGTCACATGTGAAAATCTCTACATTACTGGAACGGCCCTACCAGCTCTTAACAGAAAAAATATCCAGAGTCATAAGCACTGAGTATCTCAAAACGATGTCTACAAAGATTGTGTTACTTTTTATAATCAAATTTTGTCCTATTGCTGTTCAAAGTAATTTACAATTTTATTTATTTAAACTCACTCTAACTCACCATTAAAAAATCATGCTATTGTCCTTTTTTCCAGTCATAGTAATGACAGTTGTCCTATGGAGACTCACCTAGTTTTTATCCTTTCTTTCTTTCTCATTCTGTCTCTCTCTCTTTTTTATTTTTGTCTATGAAAATCTACCAATAACTCATGTTTACATTTTGGGTTTTTTGGGTTGTTGTTTTGATGATTATTTTTTGGAATCACAATAGGGATTTATTTTTGTTGACACCAGGAAAAGATTTATAGATATCTACAGTCTAAAGTTGATGATGTTTTAAATGACCAAGTCCTTATTCTCCTGAGTGCTGCATAATTCTTAAAATTTCCAGAGAGGCTAACTGTGCATCCTGAATGTCCCAACATTATGTTCTGATTTATGAAGCAGAAATGTAAAATTACGTTCTTAATTTAAAGGGTTTGCATTGACAGCTTGTCAGTGTTTGAACCGAGAAGACGTAGAACTGTCCAGTGACCACACGCACCAACCCACCAAGAAGCCAGGATAAGTTGGCATCCTGTACCATGAGTGGACGGAGCCATTATGCTCTTTGGTGAACTGAAGAAAGGGATTAGTAAGGTCTCCGTCCTCGGGGACCTTATCAGTTCAAGTCAGAAGGCCATATATCAAAAGTGGAGGGTGCCCTCAAGTACTTCATTATCAAAGAATGACTTTGGAACACAGACTAAACTGACTTGCTACGGAGTTCCTGTCTGTGACCTTCTGTTTAAATAGGTCTCGCTGGGATTGCAATGACAAAAAACAGCAACAATTTGCCCTTTCTGATGCCATTTCTTTTTATTTTTTATTTTCCTCTTCTCCAGTCTTTCTTCCCTTGACCCAAGCGTTTATGCACATGCACGTGCGCGCGCACACACACGTGCGCACACGCACACTTTTTTAAGCTCTTTCTCCCTCTCCCGTAGCCCTTGTGATAAACCCATACCAAGTATGTCCAGTGGACATAATAACCCTTGACTGAACACTACAGATCCCTAACTGAAAATAGAGAGGATTTCACCCTTGACTCCTAAGAAGTTGACTCATAACTAGAGATTCCAGATAAAAATCACTAATGGGAGGTGAAGCAACAGGCTAGATTCCCAGCACCTGCCAACCTCATGCCAACGTGCCTTGTGGTCAAAGCACAGTGATGGACAAATAATCGTAAGAACCCCGTGGAGAGAAAGTCCCCTCTACTTGATAAGCTGTTATCCCCCTTCACGCATTACGTAACAGGCTTTGAACTTGATCCTGTGAATATGCCAAGAAGAAAAGCCCCGGACAAGCCTACCAACCCATTGTTTCACGTCAATTCGTCCTAAATTTCCAACTGATTGGTAAGTCCTTGCCGACTAGATGCCACAGCAAGTATTTCCGTGGACCAGCAACTAACAATGTACTGAGCACACAGAAGGTATACAACATGCTGCAGTGAATGAAATTGAAATAACCGTGTCGTCTTCCAGTCATTTCACCTGTTATAACTCCGGCACAGTCATTTCTATGTCAAAATGTGTGTGCACACACATACACACACACGTCCACAGATGTGTTTAAAAAAATAAATTGCATGTATTTGAAAAAGGTAAAGGGATTGGGTATTTATAATGTGGATCATATATAATCTAGTTGGAGAAGACCCCATTGAAAATATGAGCTGTGAGCAATAGTTTAAAATGATGGATAGACCACAGTCTCCTAGAGAGGATGAGGGAAACAGTTCCAGGTACTTCTTCTTCATTTCCTGCTTTATCAGTGGAGTTTTTCAATCAACCTAATCTAGCAGAGCATTTCTCCTAGGCTACTGAGATATATTTGCAGGAAACAACTTTCCCCCACTTAAAGAAATAGGTTTAACTCCTTCGTTCCTAACATTCTGAAATGCGAGGGGAAAGTGAGTTTTCCACAAGGTATTTAAAGGAGGAAAGAGAGATGAATCTATGTGGAAAATTCGATGAAGGAGTGGAAAATTGCATCTGCCATATAAGTCCTCTACATATGGATATATCCCTCCATGAAAAACTGGAAATTTCATTTACAAATGGTACCTGCAAAGTCAGCAGCAATTCTTTAACAGTGTCTTTCCTGTGTGTGCTGACATCATATTTTTTTACTCCAATAATAAGGGATAATTTGGACCCATTCACCTTTTCATTTAATGGTATTCCCCTCCATACTGCATTGCCCCACTGCTCTTCCCACACGAGAGGGGACTGCATTACTTGTAGAATATGATGAATCATTTCAATGAGAAATACGTGGCATCTGGTGAAGGCCCTTTCTAGCATATAAATTAAGCTTGAATGACAGGTTGGTCCAAAATTGCTTCTGAAAGTGGACCCTGTGTGGCAGGTACAATCAAGTATTATCATTGTATCAGCAGGATCCCTTTCCGTGCTAGCTGACGTCTCTAACCTTTATTAGAAAGAAGTGGGTCACTCCTCTGCACCCTGAAAATAATTGATAGGATGAAAAGAGAGATCTGGGTGAGGAAAAGGGAGAGATGTATTTAACAACTAGGCAGGAGGGAGGAAGACTCAGAAACAGGAGTGCTGGTCACAGGAAATGATTCTACAACAAATACTTACAGGGCTGGGAAATCCTAACTCAAGAAAGAAGCAAAATAAAGTGTAACTATTCAGTCTTTTGAGACAACCCAGCATATATGTTTCCCAATTAAAAAAAAAAAAAAATCCCACAGTGGAATGAAGATACTAGACAAAAGGTACTTTGCATCTCTGATTTGTGTGATGTTTTTTCTTGAGTTTCTTCCCTTCAGTTTCTGTCTCATGGAAAAGATTAGATTCTCAAGATTTCACTTTTGGAAATATCTTCACTTGGTTTCCTTCATTGTTTTTACACATTGGTTGGTGGCAGGAATAATGCCCCCTCCGTCAGGAAACTGAATGTGTTTCATGGAAAAGCTAGCAACGGAACAAAAACATCAAACAAGGGAAGATTCTCCAACATTCCACATGATGGCAGAAGATCTTTTCCTTATTAAGTAGTCAAAGCTTACAATTTTGTATTATTCTATTAAATCTAGCAAGATAAGTGATCTCTCATATTCTCTAAGCCATTTTGGAAGAATTTGTTCTCAGGACGAACCAGATGTGTTTTCCTGTGTGAAAAACAAACAACCTGAGGGGGGAAAAAATACCAAAGCCATCTTCTTAAAGTTTTCCTAAATAATGTTGAGATTACAGAAAGTGTCTTTCAAAATCACATTTAAAATGGGATATTTTCATCTTCGGTCTCCCAATGTCAGGATCAGTTTTGTCTGTTTGTGTTGTTAATCACAGTAGGCAAATCCTGCAAGTGTGCTTATGTAACAGGCTGCTCTGTAAACTCTCCCTTGCAGATGGAGAGCTTTGGTGCCGCATTTTTTTTTTTTTTTTTCAGAGAATCTTTCCCTGCTTTACGGTTCTTGTCCACTCAGAGCCTCAGGAAGGCAGTGGGCCTCTTGCCCTCAGACTGGATTTCTGGGCAGAACTAATCCGACAATTCCGTCAGCCCTAAGAGAGAGCGATATGTCCTGTCTCACTGTGAGGATTTGGAACACATGCACTATAAAGTTGAATTTCTTTACAATTTATAAATTTGGCCCCCCATAGACCTTTGGACTACAAAGGTCATTTTCTTTGTAGTGACAGGGTAGTGGGTCCAAAAAATGCACAATAGTTTCACCAATTCTCTACCTTCCTAAGCTTCTTAAATTCAAGTAACGGTCTGGTCTAATGGAGGCAAGCAATGTCTACTCTAAAAAGGCAGATCATTGCAAAAGTAATGTGCACATTGTGACTTACCTAAGGATGATAGTCACAATATTTTAAAAGGAGCAAATCTTAGCCCTGCAATGATTTACACTAATGCCTTCATTTAGCTGTGGCAAGAAACCAGCCAGGAAAATAATACCTTCCTGTTCTAATATTGCCTTTAGTGTGTTTACAGTGTATTCATATGTCTACTGTAGCATTTGATTTTCAAGTATACTTGCATTATAGCTATTATCGTCATTTTATAAATTGTGTAACTGAGGATCAGAAGTGAACCTTTCCTAAAATTCTAAGGCTAGTATATGAAGGGTAGGAACTGAATTCAGAAATTCTGGCTCCTATGGAAGAGAATAAAAATCCCGACTATCAATAGTAAGGTATCAGATGATGACTTTAATTTTCTAAGAACACGTGGTCAAGTTTATATTCAGGGGACCTCCCACTGGGGATCAAGTACTCTGCAGTCAACTTCCTCCTTTGTGGCAGTGCCCTCTCAGGATGATAAAATCCACATGTCTCTCCTGCCAGGGACATGGCAACCAGCAACCTTCCCCAAAGAATGGGTTCATCCTGAGTATCTCTCTCCCGCTGGCCCATACTCTCCTTCCCTTCCTTAAGACTGCAGGATGTTTATTACCTGGATTATGGTAATGCTAACATTGAGTGTATGCCTATGTCCAAGCTCACCAAATATTATGCATTAATTATGTGCAGTTTTTATAGACCAATTATAACCTCAATAAAGCTGGGGGGGGGGAGGCCTTTGAAACTTTTAATTTAATTCTCCAATACTCATTAAAATAATAACTAGAAAAATATGAAAATAGAGACACATTAAGATATTGAGAACAAATACCATACAAAATTTGTGACAGAAGACCAGTCAAAATATGTAACTGCAAGGAGAGAGTTGTTCTCTGCTAGAGTACTTGTTTGACTTCTTAGAGGTGTTAGTCTTGCTGAAATGTCGATCTCTTTGTCAGTCTGAGTATTGGTCTTACTGAAATGACATGAACGCATAAAACCAATCTAGCGAGTCCTCCAGGAACTGCTCAGGGGCCCCAAATGACTGCAGAGGTGACCATTTCCAACACTTCGGAGTCAAAGGCAATTGATGGCGTGATCTTTTTTTTTTTTTTTTTTAAAGATTTTATTTATTTATTTGACAGAGAGAAATCACAAGTAGATGGAGAGGCAGGCAGAGAGAGAGAGGGAAGCAGGCTCCCTGCTGAGCAGAGAGCCCGATGTGGGGCTCCATCCCAGGACCCTGGGATCATGATCTGAGCCGAAGGCAGCAGCTTAACCCACTGAGCCACCCAGGCGCCCTTGATGGCGTGATCTTAACTTCAGTGCACGTGAGAGAGAAAAAGCTCTGGGAAAAAAGACAATACTCAGTGACTAGATGAGAACAAAGCTATGGATACTTATTAAATGACTATTTCCTAGTAGAAATCATCAGTTTATTTGGCTTTGGCTCAGCTGTTCTGTCGATCTATTTTGGCAATGTCTTAAGAAAGTACTAACATAATGAATGATATGGAGGTAGCACGATTAATATTAATGTCAATGTATCTGAATAATACTGAAATGTCAAAAAGGATACCTTTCCTGTGTGTTCCTAAAAGTGGCATAAATGTCAGGAGGATAATCCCACTTACTGGCTTTGTATTTATACATAAAAAGAGAAGTTTAGAATTCATAGAAGTAATTCGAACAAGCCCTTGCTCCCCAAATACTTTTCGGTTTTGTTGACTGAAGAAGTTCCTTCCTGTGATGCTTTTTATATACTCCTAGACCTTTCAAACCAGAGATCCTTTAAAGACCGTTCAATGAACAGACCAACCAGGATTTTCTGTTGAGGAAAATATAGGCAGAATCACGTGAGACTTGCTCAGCATCTTAGAGAATGTTAATGGCAGAAACAAGGCTAGAACTCAAGATTTTTCTGTCCACCACGGAACTGTTTTATTACTAGGTTATTTCGCAAACATTTCCAAGTTTCTAAACCTAGTCGGTGTTTGTCAGTATATCATATTGACATACAAGATTTATAGAACTCAGAGAATGTTATTCCTAATCAAGAAATTATTGCCAACAAAACAATTCACCATTAAACCACAGGTTTCTGTCTGCAACATTAAAATTTGAATATTCCTTTCAGACGCCAATTCTCAAGGAGAAATTTAAAAAAATAAAAGAAAATAGAAGGCAAGTAAGAAGGTAAGAGACAAAATATATCGTAATTTTTCTTTAATCCAGTGGTTGATGAGAAAAGTAAAATGGATGCATGGTAGCAATATGGGCGTCTGTCCTCCATCATTATCCCTGAGATCAGAGTTAGTGTTGAGACCTGATGGCTTTGTACCTTATGGAAGTTTTGAGGTAGGTGATAAAGAGACCTCAAGGAAGACCCTACAGCTCATGTCTCACAGCAGTGAATACCTCCGACAGTCCTGCTCAGTTGTCGCATTTTACAGGTGAAGCAGGTCAATCAGAAGGTCTCCCAGGTATTTGGAGTTCAGTGGAAGGAAAGCTACATGCTTAATTGCACGGTACCATGGCCTGTTTCCTAAGCCAGTATGCATCAGTATAAGATTCCTTTCTGGGGGCACCTGGGTGGCTAGTCCATTCAGCATTGAACTCTTGATGTCAGCTCAGGTCTTGATCTCAGTGTTGTGAGTTCAAGCCCCATGGGAGCCTACTTAAACAAGCACAAAGAGTCCTTTCTGATGGTGTCTTTGGGGGTTGATTTTAAGGATAATGACATAACTTTTTAAATAATTTTATTTTGAATCCATTGTCTCTTTCCTTAATTAAGATCAGAGATCTATACTAACATCCTGATTATAAAATGTTCCTTGCCAATCATCTTCCTCTTTGTCTCTCACACCATTCAAATGTTGCTTTGTCATATGAATTTATTATTAGGGTACAAAGTGCATTTAGGGGCAACTCTACAGTCACGTGATAAATTGTGTAATTTGGGACTATTTTTTAGCTTTGCTCCTTTTCTTTTAGCCCTGTTGATCAAAACAGCATATTCCAGATATTTTGGAGTTTGATGCATGTGATTAATAACTAGTTCTGGCTTTTTAAAAATTCTTAAATCTAATGTTTTTTAAATCCATAATTTCCTAAATAATAAAAAAGCACTTTTTTACTTAATTTTAAGTGGTTTTTAAACAGTGCTTTCAATAGGATTTATTTACCTTTCCAGAAGACTAGTCAATTTGAAATGGAATTTGATTTATAAAACTTTTATGCCTCATTTTGTGCTCTTTGCATAAAGCAGAGTATAATTGTATCTTTTTTGACAGTAGTCACTTTTCTTTTTTTTTTTAAATCTTAGACTGTGGTTATAAATTTGGGTTGATATTTCATTATACTCTCTCTGTTGGCACCTAGATCCTTTTAATGTAATTCAGGAGATACTGATTGACTGTAGAAACAGTGAAAGTGGAAATAGAAAGTTATAGAAGGGAGGGGGAGGGAAAGGAAGGGAGAATTTTTTAAGATATGGAATTTTGGTTTTAGGTATACTTGGTGTATTGTCCCTAAACGTATTCTCTGCCAAATTTCTTTCAAGAAATTTGTCAATATTTTGGTGTTTCATTTAAAACTTAAAAAAAAAAAAAAAAAGCAGAAGTTTATTACCAGCAATGGAAGCAGAAAACTTCTTTTTTTAAATTTATTTTTTATTTATTTTCAGCATAACAGTATCATTATTTTTGCACCACACCCAGTGCTCCATGCACTCTGTGCCCTCTATAGTTTTAAACAGCAGTTTGAGAATATATTTTTCCATGCCATACATCTGAACAAAAATCTTGTGCGTGATCATAAAGTTAATGATTTCCATAGACTCACAGGCTCTTGACCTGGAAGCGACCTTGTAACCATGCAGAACTCCTGTCTTTAATATCCATAGTGAGGAAAACATGACTAAAGATTCATGCATGTAAGAGGCTTTTACAGGCTCCCCAAATAGCTTTCAATTCTGATTTGGTTTATATGAATAAAGAGGTGTTCATGTCAACAAAGTATTAATTTTAGTAAAAGTCAATGTATATCTTCGGTACCAAACAGGCATCTGGCTTAACCCTCTTGATTTGCAGAACTGAACTATGTGTATGTTAAATAGCTTGTCGAAAATCATATGGAATTAGAAAAAAAAAAAAAGTTCTTTTGATTTCCATTTGGGTGCTTTTCCCCTTACTCTGTGTATAAATTTGAAATGGGTAAACAGGAGAAGAGGTTACAATGTGGATAGAAATGGATGGGTTTGATGGTTTTTGAGTTCTGCATCTCTGAATGTAGTGATTTCTTTCTTATTTCCCTAGCATATATTGTGTACTCCATTCATGAACCACCCATTTTTTCCTCGGTTCTCTTTTCATGTCTGTGTCCTGTCTTTCAAATTAGAATGTGAGTCCCTGGGTCTATGCACAGAACGATAAATCAACTTGAATTACCCCTATCACATAATACTTTGTACATAAAGATGCTTACAATGGGTTTTATTGATTAAGAAGTTGATAAAAAGTTGTCACATATGATATTGAATTTAGAATAAGATGTTCAGTCCTCAAAGTATTTAAATTTAGTACCCTTTAAAAATACTAAAAATGACTCTAAGGAATTAAATAGAAATCAAAAGTGATTCTGCTTAACAGTCATTTGCAAAAACAAAAACAAAAACCCAGCCAAACAAACAAAAATTCTCCCCTGTGGTTGAAATTAGTAACCTGTATATTTCTAAGTATTTTGGTTAACATTTTTCTGCGCTAGGAAACAATGGTTGCATGAGAAAGTAAATAGTATAAGGTAATTGCTGTTTAGAATTCTTAGAGAATAATCTTTCAACCGAAGGCTTTCCAAAGAATAATTTACCCATTGTAAACAATATTTAAGGAAGTCAGTGAGATTAAAACATCTTGAAATACATTATACATTGCTGGATATTATCAGAGGAATCCTAAGTGGAGTTTACCGTTCTCAATAAAAGGCCCAGTAATTATTATTTTTTAAAAATTATTTCTCTTCCCTTGAACTAAGATGGCAGCTATCACTTGTCGCTGTCAGTGTAACTACTCTTGGACACATATTTCTTCTCTTTAATTTCTTCACTCTAAGATGCAATTAGTTGGATAATTTGCTAGAATTGTGTGTAAAGTGTGTATAAATAGGTTCTGAAACCTGAGGGCTTTCTTTTAAATAGTAAATGAATTCTAATTCCCAGACTTTGTGAATTGGATGTGGCTACTTGGTGACCATTTTTAACTCGATTTACCATGCTGCTCTGTATTCCCGACATAAGGGGTCAATGAATTACCAATTGTAGGGTAGCTGAACTGTACCCATCTAATTCCCAGTGCCTTAACTTAAGCCAATTCTACCTGGTAAAATATTTTGTCTCTTCTGTATTACAGAAGTCTTTGTTTTATGATGTATTTCTGATGCTGGTTATATCAGTTGATAGAGACTTGCTAATGTTGACTCCTGTTCCTTCCTGGATCTTCGCCAATAGCAAGAAATGTCAACAGCTCACCAGCCCCGGTTGTGAGCCTGTTTGCAAAACTGCCCCATCAGGGCTGTCCAGTCTCTGCTACCACACTTTTCTTCACCTCTTCCGGACTCTCCACATTCTCAGTTCCCTTCAGCCAAAGCCCTGCCTCCTTATTTTGTTACAGGTTGGTAGTACCATGACTGTCAGCTTGATCATTTCCCCAGTTCTGCTCTTAAAATAGTCTGTCAGTGAAGGGTTGATAGAATGGGTTTCTTTTTTCTTCCTTCTTTTTTTTTTTTTTGGAGGTTTTATACAATTATAGTCAATATATTGCATATGGTTCAAGGTATGGATGAAAGTTCACATTTTGTACACATGAATATTCAGTTTTTCCAGTACCGTTTATTGACTGTCCTTCTTTTACTGAGTTGACTTTACACAATCATCAGACATTAGTTGTTCCTAAATAGGTGAGTCTGATTCTTGGCTTCCTAGTCTGTTCCTGAGATCTACCAGTCTGTCAAAATATCACGATCATGGTAGTCGGTTTTTAATGTATGTAACAGTATCCCCCAAGCCAAAGCAGTGATTCTGGTGTCACATAGATAACCCCAATAAACTTATTTTGAAGTGCTCTCCTTAGTCACTGGCCCCAGGAGCTGGATTTTTTTTTTTTTTTTAGATTTTATTTATTTATTTGACAGAGAGCCATCACAAGTAGATGGAGAGGCAGGCAGAGAGAGGGAGAAGCAGGCTCCCTGCTGAGCAGAGAGCCCAATGTGGGACTCGATTCTAGGACCCTGAGATCATGACCTGAGCCGAAGGCAGCAGCTTAACCCACTGAGCCACCCAGGTGCCACCAGGATCTGGATTTTTAAAATTCGTTCATGTATTAGATGTTTGATATTGCTGACACTTAGGAATCCCCCTCAGAAAGCATCGTTGAATCTCTTTTGTCTTCATCTCTACCCTAGAAGCAAGTCTAGAAACCTGTGTCAAGAGAAGGAAGTGTGGGGATTTGGGTTTCAGGTAAATGCGTATGTTCTTTTAATTCCTTCTAAGTTCAGCACGAGGTAAAGATGAAAATTCAAGTACAATTGAGGAATAGGAAGGAAATTTGGGGCAACATCATTTAACAGGTAACAGACTAAAAGTGATGTTTAAAGTTGTGTCAGCTCTGGAAAATCATTCACAGCGAAGCTCTGAAAATCATATTTTCTCAAGAGGAGCCAGTTAGATTCCATACATTTTTTTTTTAACAAATGCAACTTATTGCATATCTATTAATTAAGCATGCATATTATATATTCTTTACAACTCATGCTCAAATCTTGTTAGTTAACAAATTATTATATACAAAGAAAACCTAGAGAAATTAGATTCAACTCTAAATATAAATTCAAGGTGTATGTAACAAATCATATACCAAAAATATATAGTCCCTTCACCCCAAATTCCAGCTCTTGTCTTCCATTTCTATTAAATTATTTCTCTTAAAACTTTCTGGTGTCTTGGGGAAAATGCTGTAGTTTAAATGGGCCAAATAAATATCGGCATGCAATATCAAATCAGACAACATTAGTAACATAAAGATCATACAGAACAGTGTTCTTTACAATTAAAGCACGAGGAGTAAGACCATTAAGTGATTGACAAAGGATACATATAGCTAATAAGCTGCTGGGACTAGGAGCTCCACTTCTGCACCAATGCTGTTTTCTTTCCAGTTGAAGGCCACCAGTAAAGGTTCAAAACCAATGCATCAAAATGACCGTAGCTTATGCTTAGTCTTGCAGAGACCCATGAAAATCTATCCCCACCCTTCATTAGTTTAGCAGGAAATAAAAAGAGGTACACACATGAATGTAGACTATACTTGTAGGGAGAAAATAAAAGCAAGATCTCTTCTGGCTTAGCCAGCCAGTAAAAAAATCTCTCGGAAGGGGCGTCACTCAAGATAATCCCTGAAAGAAGGCACTGGGAAACTGAGGGTCGAAAAGGAACTGACAAATATTTCTACTGGAGGAAAAAATGTATAAAAATGAGGAGGCAAGAAAGTCCAATGGCAAGCCCCCCCCCCCTTTCTCCTTTCTCATACTGCCTCTTCTGGAAGATCTGTGCCACCAGCAACATCACACCTCCGGGAAGACAAGCGTTGTTCCATCAAAGGACTGCAGCTGGTAGGGCAGGAGGCATTTCCTCAAGCTGAAATCCACGCCTCAAGAGACTGTCATCCTTCCCTGCACCATTCCGTTGCAATCCATCTGTGACCCAGAGGGGGGGAAAAATACAAACTTTGATTGCTGTGTTACCAGCATTCATGAGAAACAAGTTTTGTATACCATTCCAACACTTTACTTTTTATCCTTTTCTTTAAATAAAGATGGAGAAAGCTTTCAGTTAAAATAACCCAGATCCCAACCCTCATACCATTAACGTTATGGCCTGGCTACTTTCCAGCTTCTCCGTGATAGAAAAAAAAGCACCCTCCAATTTAATAACTAAATTAATTTTTTCCTCCCACAACAGCATGTGCAATTATTAAAGTCAGAAAGATCTTGGCAGCCTCTTGCACTGGTAAATAGAACGTTGCATTCCATCCTATGATTAATTAATGTTCCTGATTCAAGGAGATATGAAATCGCTTTACATTCCTTGTGTTATTGAATAACCTATCGTGCATTATTGCTCGGGCACTTTTTACATCCGTGCCGCTGCATCGCAAGTAGTAAGCCTCAAAGTCTAACTTTGTGCTGAAGCATTGTGGGGGTTATGGAAAACAGAACTCAAGGACGTGCATGGAGGGGGGGGGGGAGAAATGGAGTCGGAGATGAGAGAGGAAAAGGAGAAAAGAAGATTCGTATTAGCCGCTCACTCATGTGAGACAATGCAGTTTCCTTATTCACAAGTCAGGGATGATAAGAATAAACATAGTAAGAGACAAGAAACCCGCCTGTGTCCTCCTTGGAAGTTGTAACTGATTGACCCCTTTATCGACGGTCAGGAAATGGTTTGCCTTGGGTTTCAGACCACATAAAGCAGCGCTCCAAGTTCAGGCGAGTATAAATGACATGCTTTGGATGATCCAAAGGGAGACATTATGGAACACTGTGTATTTTTCTCTTGTTTCTAGCGTATTCTGCAGCCAATAAATAAGAGAGACGTTCTACTTTCTAACAAGTTGTCTCAGATATTGCAAAACAGACAGCAAAGTCAAATTTATCCCACAATTCCTACTCTGCTCTTTTTTCCTTGAAGTTGAGTATTGAATTAATATAGTTACACATTTTCTCCTAAAAGGAGCAAATCTTTTGTTCACAGGTAACTAACATAATAACCTATTCAAATAGAAAATCATCGCAATACCTGAGAAACCTATTTTCTACATCACTGAGTTGGGATTTCATCTCTTTGAAGGGACCTGTGGGGCTTTAAGGGTTTCAGGGTGCTCACAGGCACCTGGGGGTCCCCAGTGAAGGGCTCATCAGGTCCAAAAATTAACCTCATCCCATCAACGTCTCCCTGTAGACGGTTAATAGAGAAAGAAATGTGAGGAGAGTGACAAATATAATGCCACAAACAGCAACTGGAAAAAAAAAAAAGAGAGAGAGATCCAGAAATTGCCAGGAAAGAGTAACCAACATGTGTAATGTTTAAGAAAGAAAATGTATTTGTCTATTTTAAAACCACTTTCCTAGTCTGTCTCCAACCTAATATACATCAGAGAATCATTTTAAGTTTGCTTTTTGGCCAAATAGAGATGCTTTCATACGGAAGGAAATACCCATATATAAGTAATACGAAAGAAAGAGACACTGACACTCTTGAATAATTCAGGAATCTGCTGAAAAGATTTTGAGAATCCTACTTCGACAAAACCTCAACATTTAGACGCTTAGTGTTGCTTTCCAGTTCAACTCGTAGAGTACTGATGAGGATTATTGAATTGAGCTAAGGTAATTGGTAACAGTCATGGAAGGGAAAAATGATTCTGGGTAAAAGAAAATGAGTTTCAGTGTTTCCCCTTCATTTCTTAGCTAAGTTATGCCTAGCGAAAGCACAGACTCTTGTAACCACATGGGCTTTGCTGAAATATTATGTTTCTCAATCCTCAAGTACACTCTGCTTTCCCCTTCTATTTCCTTGTAATCCTTATATATTTTGTTTGTCTTTCTCTCTAGGTGTGGAGCAGAGCTTGTGTCTATACCTTCTGAAATCTCTAATGTATTTTTCTCACTCAGGGAGTTTTAATTAAATATACAAGTCAAAATATAAGCCAGAAATTAGCATGTATTTTCTACTCTTTTTTTAAATTTCCACAGATTTCCGGATGTCAATCAAAACTGGAAATTCTGACAGCACTGTCTAGGGCTGGGTCAGGAATATGAGTTCTAATTTAAATTCAAACCCAGAATTGCCCATGAGGCATGGGCAGATCTTTAACTGTTCCTGACTCACTTTCTCCCTATTAAAGAAAGTAGTTCTTACTTCACAGAAACGCTGGAAAGGCAAACATGATGGTAGATGAGATTTGCTTATTCCTTGGAGAAATAAGGTGTTGTCAAAATTCAAGACATCACTATTATCCACGATCATGAAACAGTTATGACAGTAGAAAATACTATACTTCGATTTTTCTTCCATTGTCACCAAAAAGGCATTTACAGACTGTCAAATAATTAAGACCCAAAATGTGGGAAAGTAACTCAGTCTAAATCCAGACCTGTGGTATCATCGGTACTTTTTCTCCTCTAGACAAATGCTTTCAATTTTAAATAGACAACGTCGGTATTAATGAAGTGCTTTGGATCATAACGTAACTTACTATGGATCAAAAGGGGCTCTGAAAATAAACCGTCATCACAAGGAATCAGTCACATGATTCGTATGAAAACTTGGGTTCAGATATAATTCTCAGTCAACAAAAAAGTTCTGTGTTCACTAAGAAAATAATAATAATAATAAAAAAATAAAAGCCCACTGGGGAAAATTCTGTCAGCTTTAGTATGCAGAAAGCACACTCAGGAAGTAGCTTCACCTGCCAGTTGTGATTAATTTGCTATTTCTTACAACGTCTCACTTTGATTATTAATGATAATGATTTGATTTATGAGTTCTGTTCACTGAATATTCTCAATTTCCAAAGATGTACTCTTTTGGAAGAGAAAAAAAAAAAAAAAGGAGAGAGAGAGACCAAAAAAAAAAAAAAAAAGGGGGCTGTTGGGGAGATAGTTACTCAGGTAATGGAATGTGGCATCATTTACTTCTAGATGCTGGTTGAAATCTATCTCCCCACGTTTTCCTAAGGTGTCCAGGGAAACCTAAAGACTGGAGCACAGATATTGTATATAGTGAATGAGAAAGGGATATCATGATCCCACCTCTGCTCTGAGGTTTTGTCTCTTTCTGTGTTGTGGGAATGCAGAACATTCGGGACCAGGCTTCTGGATTTTAAGGCTTTTCTCTGTGCAGAATTATAACATGTAAACCCAGCGACATGAATTGCATATTAGCATATTGGCATTCATGCATATATTAAGAAGCTGAGATTTTTAAGACTGTATGAAAAGATGCTAGTTTTCAGAATAGAATTATAGAGAATTAAGGCAATTAGAACTCTGAGGGGCAAGACGCAGTTTTGTTAGAATATCATATTCTCTACCGGCTGACCTCGTTGATCATAGAAAAGAAAATTCAGTAGAAATTAATTTGGTGCCTTTCACAAATGCAAAAATAACTCAGAAATAATTGATTTTTAAAGGTTGAACATTACAAAGGCTCTCATCTTCCTTGAGAAATATCTTCTAGGAAAATAAGTGTAAGGAAGAAAAATAATGTAATCGTGCTTGCCCAGATCATACCCTCCACTGGGAGTCTGAGGGTCTGACAAGATCTCAGAGCCTATGGCACTGACTGAGTCAACTACCCATCTGGGAGTCTGGGAGCCTCTGGCCCCACTTAGTTTCTTAGTACACGTATTAATAATAGCTCATCTTGTTATTAAGAGCTTCCCATAGACTATACACCATAGACACAGGATCCCATTTAGTCCTCGCAACGAAACGACGAGATGATATCTTTTCTCCCCATTCACAGATGAGGCAAGTGAGACTCAGAGCAAGGCAATCTGACCCCCACAGCACTAACATGGCGTCCTCCTGCCTCTTCTTCCTTTTTGCTGACGTGGCTACACTCCACACTCTAACAGCACACTCTCTCGTAAATGAACACTTCCATCTCCTGCAGACCAGAGGGAACACCTGTAGCTGCGGATGAGCTCAGGATGAAGGTGGCAGCTCTGGGCAGTGGGTGGGAAACAACGAGGCGCTGAGACTCCAGGGTTTTGTGCCGAGTCCTTGGGGCTTCCTAAATCCCGGAAAAGGATCCCTCAGTGTCTAGAACTTTGGGGGAATGTCCTCCCTTACCCGCAGTTGGCTCTGTACCAAGAGCCAGCTAAAGTATTTCTTTAACAAAGAAAACCCTAGGATACAACTGGTAGACCACTGGTTCTCACCCGAAATGTTGGTTTAAAGATTGGAGACCTGGACCAGTCTCTCAGTGACTCTGATTGATTAAACCTGAGGGTAAGTCCCTAAATGGACCTTTTAAATAAGTATCCAGTGAGTATCCTGCTTCTTTGGTAAGTGAAACAGAGAATGGGAAGACTATGCCGGAGCCGGGTCCCTCCTGGCAAGCTCTGCCCCACTTCTCTGAAGAAGGACAAGTCTAACAGGTACACCTTTCACTACTCTCAAAGGGCAGTCTCATCCACTCTCCTGGTCTCAAATGCCCATGGATGTCTTGGTGATTTCCCAATTTTTCTTTCCATCCTAGACTTCTTGCTTGGCCCTACACTCATCTGCCAAGTGGGCAAGCTCACTTGGGAATCCAAGTGAATATCCAACCTCACTTAGGTGTCCCTGGAATCTCACAGACCACATTTCCAAAGTCTTCTTAAGTCTCTTTTTCCCTAAGTCTTTTCTGCCTCCTATATTCCATTTGATCACACCTTAGTAAACCCCTTCCTCTCTAAAATGTGAAAATCTTGGCATCCTTGCCACCGACACCATATTAGTCACATGTTATGTCAGTGTGAACTGTCTAAGGAGTTTCCTGATCTGTCTCGTGTTCTTCGTTCAGACAGTGATGTAGCTCAGGCCCTCATAAGCTTTGACCTGGAAGACAATGGCAAGCTCCTCACTGGTAATCCTCAGCCTTCATCCTTGTCACCCTCAAAACCATCCTCCTTAGTGTCTCCAAGGAGGGGACCTAATGTATGGTGCAGCTCCCAGCTTTAAATCTTTCCAAGGCCTCCCAAGCTCTTAAGCATAAAATTTAATGCTGCTTTTCTCTTTGGTCTAATCTTACGACAATCCCTTCTCACACATTTTATGAAACAAATGAACACATGCAGGTACTCTACTCTGTGCTTTCAGTGAAGTCATTTCCTCTGCCTAGATGCCCTTCCAACCTCTTACCCTCCCCAGAATTCTGCCTACCCATTGAATGCCCTTAATAACAGGTACCTTAGAGCAGCAGGGAGCAAATCATCCTTAGTTGGATTCAAATCATCCGGAGCTGGAATGCCAGTACTGCCTTTTCTAGTTGTGGGACTTTTGGTAATGCAGCTCATGTGTTATGAATGTGGAACATGACACGGTTGAAATATGGAACAGAGCATCTCTATCTCTACATAGCCGTGTCTCTTGGTGCCGCCATATCTAGGTCTGTAATGTCAGTGAATTGAACTAGACTTAATGATTCTCTGAACTCTTGTGACGCACAGCCAATGAGTCCTTGGTCATTCCCTGGTCTGCTCGTGTTCAAATTTACCTTTTATGAGGCACTTTCATAACCATCCCCCATGTCCCTTATCATGACCCTGTTGAGTGCATAGATACATTTCCCACTTTTTTGAATGTTTTGCAGTTGGCTAACTAGTTTGAAGTGACAGGGCCAATAAATGAGATTGAGTTCATTTACAGACCTGCAGGAGATTGCAGTGTCTCTTCCACACTCTGCCTTCCACAGTCTACTTCCACAGGGCTTTGCCATGGGCTCACTAGTCTGTGCGGAATTCATATGTTGAGTCTCAGTCTCTGAAACTAGAAGGAGACAAAATTTATGTATTATTTGTATTGATTTATTATTTATCTTTAGGTAATTTATTATCTATATATAAAGAGATGAAAAGTATATATTTTTATATATGTGTATGTGTGTGTGCATATATATATATTTAAAGTCACTTAAGCCAAAATAGATTTACTTTTTTTCTCAGATCAAAGACAAAAGTAGATGTGCAAATGCTGGTGTTCTTTCTGTGCTCTACTCTACAAGACAGAATTGGTTTTTTATGCTCTGCCACAGGCAGCATTGTAGATAGATTTGATAGATACCTTCAGGGAATATTTTCAAGGACTCCAGGACACCGCTATTTTCGACAGGTTCTGTATATTTACAGCAGAGACACACATACATAGATCACTGTGGGTCGGAGGCTGTCCTTCAGATCAGGTGACCAGAAGT
Organism: Mustela nigripes; assembly: GCF_022355385.1. NCBI lineage: Eukaryota > Metazoa > Chordata > Mammalia > Carnivora > Mustelidae > Mustela > Mustela nigripes. The sequence continues at coordinate 115,601,797 of NC_081562.1, read as the reverse complement.
CCTAGGAGCATGCAGTCAAGTGCACGAAACACACAGGGTAGTTTTGCAGAGCCAGGCCTCAAGAAGGTCTGGAAAACTGGTCAGGATATAACAATCCTTTCAGCAGTTTGGATGGATGGCTCCATTCTTCCCATACCTCCTCTCTCTGCCTGTTTCAGAAACACAATTGTTGCTCTATCTGGAAGTACTGCCCTCCCATCAGAGCTCTCATGCTAGGCACCACCTCAGAGGCTGATAAAGAAGGCAACTTCGGGGTCAGCGGCCAACCCTGGGCTGATAACGGCTGCCTGGTCACCAGACCGGTGTACACATCCAGTCACTCCATCCAGTTTGTTCTTCAAGGGGCCATGTGGGTGACAAGAGAGCTTCTAGTGTTCCTCTCCAATTAGAATTAGGTTCACTGACGCATCACAGAAAAACCCAAAAGGATGGTTGCTCAAAGGTCTGAATTTTCTACTCCAGACCCCTTTGTTCCCAGCAGTAGGGGAGAGAAAGGGGTGTTCTTCAAACACATGACCTCACTCCTGAACCTTTGGCAGAGACATGCTTGGTGTCTTGCCCACTTCTGCTTATATCCCATAAGCACATGGAGTCCTCTTGTTGCAAAGGACACTGAGAAGCATGGTCTTTTGCCAAGCCAAAACTGAGGAGTCACCACCAAGGAAGAACGTTTAGTTCTGCAGAGAACTGGCCAACTCTGATATACCAGTATAGGCCCTGCTCTCCCCTCATTCACTTCCAGTTGGCTATTATATTTTTCACATAATCCAGAATAAAATATTGAAGAAAACAACTTTGAAAACTCAAATTTTACTTTTCAGAGGCATTGAACCAAATGAAATTCAAGCACATGAACCTTAACTCAACGCATCCGATTAGTTAGCCGTTCCTTTAGCTATCTTGAAACAGTAGGCCCCAAAATAAATTAAAAAGTAAGGGACCTCCAATATCTCACAACCAAGTGGAGGCCCAGAAAAGCAGGTTAACAACATCAGGGTGCCCAACAGTAGACAAACCCCAATTAGTCTCTGAGCCCTAAAATGAGGATAATTATGTTAACACCACTGGGTTTTTTGTTAAAATCAAAGTAGATAACACCTAATGTAGTGTAGCAGAAAGCACATTCTTCTATCGGAGTCTGAAACAAGGCCCAAGACCAACTCTAATGCAAATTGCAGATGAAACCAATTTTGCCATCAGAATTCTAATCGCTCATGCACCATTCTTTAGTCATGCCCCTCCCTTTATTTCTTTCTTAGGTCATAGATTCCAATGTCTCTGGCTGACAAAAAGCCCCTCCCAAGCTCCAGGGCAGAACCATAACTCTGGGCTTCAAATTGGCCATTCTCTCATTTTGGTACAGACAGCTTCAGATCTCATGTTTCAGGGAATTTCAGCATATTATCAAGATGCAGGAGGGATGGATGAATTACCTTACAGTAATTTGACCATTGCACATAAATTTTTTTTTTCCTGTAGCAGGTGTATATATATTTTAACTTAAATCAATTTCTTTGAGTCAGAAGAAGGATATTTTAAGGTATACTTTCAGGTGTCAAGATAGAGGGAATATTTTTCTTTTCTGTTATATTTATTTATTTATTTATTTATTTAGGATTTTATTTATTTATTTGACAGACAGAGATCACAAGTAGGCAGAGAGGCGGGCAGAGAGAGAGAGACAGAGAGGAGGAAGCAGACTCTCACTGAGCAGAGAGCCTGATGTGGAGCTTGATCCCAGGACCCTGAGTTCATGACCTGTGCTGAAAGCAGAGGCTTAACCCTCTGAGCCACCCAGGCACCCCCTATTCATTTTTTTTATTTTTAGATTTTATCTATTTTTTTGAGAAAGAAAGTGAGAGAGAACACAAGCAGTGGGGAGGGACGGAGGGAGAAGCAGACTCCCCACTGAGCAGGGATTCTAACCCTGGGGCTGAATCCCAAGACTCTGGGGTCATGACCTGAGCTGAAGGCAGAGGCTTAACCTACTGAGCCACCCACGTGCCCCATGGGGGATTATTTTTAATATGAAACCTTTTCAACAGCCTTTAAATTTCCCCATAGAGATATAAATTTTTCTTTCAACTCTATTAAGGCATATATTTAATATATGAAAAGTTGTAAATGTTTAATGTATACATTTTGATGAGTTTGGACATATGCATGCATCTGTGATTCTCTGAGGCCATTAACACACAGAAAGTAGACATATCCATTACCTGCAAAACATGTCTTGTGTCCCTTTGCTTCTTTTAAAATTTTATTTATAGATTTTTTTATTATTATTATTATTTTTAAAACTTTAAAAGTTACTATTTGCTTTCCTTCTCCTGAGCCCTTAACTGACTATTTAGGTATTCCTTTAAAAGAAAAAAATCTGCTCTTGGTTGCGTTGCCGCCTTCCTGTGTAAGCTAGAGCCAGTGGGGCCTCCGGCCTAGCCCAGCTTTCGTTATGGCCCTCAGCGATGCTGACATGCAAAAGCAGATTAAGCATATGATGGCTTTTATTGAACAAGAAGCCAATGAGAAAGCAGAGGAAATTGATGCGAAGGCTGAGGAAGAGTTCAACATTGAGAAAGGTCGTCTTGTGCAAACCCAAAGACTGAAGAATATGGAATACTACGAGAAGAAAAAAAAGCAGATTGAGCAGCAGAAGAAAATTCAGATGTCTAATTTGATGAATCAAGCAAGGCTCAAAGTCTTCAGAGCAAGAGATGACCTTATTACAGACCTACTAAATGAAGCAAAACAGAGATTCAGCAAAGTGGTAAAAGATACAACCAGGTACCAAGTGCTGCTGGATGGACTGGTCCTCCAGGGTTTGTACCAATTGTTGGAGCCCCGAATGATTGTTCGTTGCAGGAAGCAGGATTTCCCTCTGGTAAAGGCTGCAGTGCAGAAAGCGATTCCAATGTATAAAATTGCCACCAAAAAAGATGTTGATGTCCAAATTGATCAGGAGGCCTACCTGCCTGAGGAAATAGCTGGTGGAGTTGAGATCTATAATGGGGATCATAAAATAAAAGTTTCCAATACTCTAGAAAGCCGTCTGGATCTCATAGCCCAGCAGATGATGCCAGAAGTATGGGGCGCCTTCTTTGGTGCAAATGCCAACAGGAAGTTTTTGGACTAAACCTTCGGGCAAGGTGGAGTTCATGCACTGCTTTCCTGTCATGTGGAAGTTTCTGATATTTGAAGAAACAAGATATCTGTGTGGCTTCCTCTTCACTCTTCTAATATTATGTATTTATCAGTGGATCCTCTCTGTAGCTAATGCCCTTGGCCTAATTGTTAATATGAGAAAGTTTCACTTACTATGATCAGGAAACCTCCTCCTTAGCTTTGACTTATATTTGCTTTTGTAGCATGAAGGTGAGGGTATCAGATGGTGGTTACTGGAGCTTCACCGGGTCTCTGCTCTTCTCTCGTCTTCTGCTATCAGTTCTCTAGCCTAGAGGGTGAAGTGTGTGGTGTTCTTTGACATTCAGTCTCTGCTCTTTAAGCTGCAGATGCGTGGGGAGCATGCATTCCTACCTGCAATAGTAGCTTCACTGTAAAACTGTTTGGGCCTAGAAGTGCTCCTCATCTGTAAATGGGATTTAAAATCTAAGCCGTGAGTAGGTCTTATTTATTAAAACAAAATATTTACATGGAAAAAAAAAAAAGAAAAAAATCTGTTGGAAAGGATATCAAGAGAAGGAAAAGATAAAGACCGTTGGGTTCCTTTTACTTTCTAGTTTTTACATTTCCAGACATATGTAGAAATAATTTTGGCAAACTCCCAAATCATGCCAGTCAAAGGAAGACTATTATGCTTTGTAATTAAAAAAAAAATGTTGCTCATATTCAAAGTTCCATTACCTCCGTTATATCATACTCTGAATCCTCTCATCACTCCCAATCCTGGGATCACTTAGGTCCATTTAACAGTTCAAGCTGCAAAAAGTTAAAACTGTAGGAACATAATCTCAGGTATTGATGGAGGGTATTTCTGGGCTCAACTCTAGAGTACCAAGTTGGGGAGGGGGGATCCAAACCTGCCCTTCTTCCTTAGGATGAAGTCTCTCCTGGATTTCATTACTACTCGATCAGCCATTTTAACATGACTTTTTATAAAATTAGATGAAAGTTCGTTAGAAGCATAATTTCACAGGCACTTAGGTTTGTTGCAAAAATGCTAAGAATGAGGCTGACGGAACAATGTTCCTTCCAATGTGAACTCCTGTGTTTCGGGGGGAGACCAGGAGCCCCCTCGCTCTTCTCGTCCGCCTCCATCCTGCACCCCGCTAGCCTCTCCGTGGCAAAGTCACACCAACTAGCAGGGCATGGGAGGCACTGAAGACCGAGGAAAATCACGCATGAGTTGCTAAAAGAGAATGTTTATCACGGTTCTGTTCAATTCATGACATATCTATGAAAAACAATGAGTTTTAGTAAATTGGAACACAAAGTACAGGGCAAATGACTTACCAGCTACTTTATAAAACATGGATTCTATTTCTTGTCCAATCATAAACTGAGGACAAAAAACACAAAGCATAATTTTTTTTTTTTTTCTATCTGTTGAAGTGAAATCAAAGGGAGTTTTTGAAGGCAAGTTCTCATTGCTGTTTACTGGGAACCAGACTCTCGTTATACTTAATGGATGTTCTATGCCAAGTTCCCCTGCCCCTCGGGGTGAAAATTTCCCCTAAAAAACCTGGAAGGAATTCAAGGCTGCTAAAGGCTAGAATAAAACTTCACTTAATGTGTATTGTACATTTTTATTACCCTGAGATGATATGTTATAATTACCTTCTTAAATCATGTGAGAAAAACTTAAACACATTATTAACAAATGATAATATTCCCAAATCAAACCAGTTTGGTGCCGGCCTCTCCAGAGAAAAGAATAGTGGATAGAAAACAGACCAACAAAGTGGTAAACTTGATAAAGATGGGGACAAATATCAGGTGCCCTGATTCTACCAAAGACCGCAAGACTTAAGGGAGCTCTACGGGGCCAAGACAGAAATCGTTTTGAACGCTGCAAGAAATTATACTACGATTTTTGGATGCACCCTAAGAAATCAGCCAAAACAGAAAGATATGTTTTCTGGAGTAAAGTAAATAGAGGGAAAAATCTTCCAGGAGGAATACTTACATCAGCTTTTTAGAAAACAAGAACAACCACTAACATAGTTCAAATGGGCAGAATCAATTTCTTGAGATGTTTGGAAATGAAAGAAATGCAGGTTCATTTACATCCTTTCCTTCACCTTCCCTGAGTTCAGCTACACTTACATATTAGAAATCACTCCAAGGAGGAATGGCCTTAAAAATTCTTATGTTCAGGGGTGCCTGGGTGGCTCAGTGGGTTAAAACCTCTGCCTTCGGCTCAGGTCAGGATCCCAGGGTCCTGGGATCGAGCCCTGCATCGGGCTGTCTGCTCTGTGGAGAGCCTGTTTCCTCCTCTCTCTCTGCCTGCCTCTCTGCCTACTTGCGAGCTCTGTCAAATAAATAAATAAAATCCTAAAAAAAAAAAAAAAAAAAAAGAAAAAGGAATTCTTATGTTCAAATATGTGTTATAAGGTCTTTCAAAGAGAGGCAACTTTTGAAAATCGTCGAGCTAGAAATAAACTAAGCAGCCTGAAGTGCTTTGGTGCTGTCTCTTTTGGAGGAGGCTGGAAGGGCGATTGCTGTCTTCGTTCCTGGCATCCCACGGGCTGGTAGGTACCCACAGTACAGGAGCAGGCCGAGGCAGGTTCTCCCCAGGAGCCTTCACGGGGAGTTCTGGAAAGGGCTGGCATCCACCTGGAGGTGAAGGAACCGTAGGTGGAGGCTGGCTCCCCCATTGCTGGATTGAAGATCAAAACAGATTTTGTTTTGGCAAATGTCTTTTAAAAATCAAAACCTCAGAGCACTTAAAAATTACCTTTAGCGCATATCAGGGGAGACGGACTGGACATCCTTTTGCAGGAACTTGCAGTATTAAATTTTGGCGGGAAGACACTGGCATAGGTGATAATGCTAATTGGTTACCCAGAAACCTAGAGTGTAGGGGGAGATTTACATGAAGGCCAAAAGAAAAAAAGGGCTTGTACACTTCTGCCCTTGTTAAAGCTATGTTGGCTGTGTCTACACAAGTCTAGAGGCTGTTACACATATCTGAATATTAGAAATAGGAATAGAATACATCCGTCATCTCCACTTTTTTTTTTTTTTTTTGAGTGCTTTGTTTCTCTTAGCTTTTAAAATCTGATATAATGAAAAGAACGCGGGAGCTAGGAACAATGACTGTTAAATGGGAATGACATCTCTCATGATGAAGTATAGTTTTTATTTTAAGTACAGTATACATATTGTATGTTTTCTAATGGTTTACATATAAAAGAGGTTGATATTACAATTTATGAATCCCTCGAAAAAACATGCATGAGAAAATTGGGTTTATAAATATTTCTGCCCTATTTCAGGAGATAATAGAAAATATTCCCGCTTCCTAATCTTTTCCTTTATTCTTTGAAACTTGTGATCAATTCAAGTTGGTCAGAATTAGCCCCTAAGGTCATCAAAAGAGATAATATCTGATGCATATCTCTTCAGGAAAGTCAGTACTTTAATCTCTCAGAAATAGGCAATAAAATATGCTATTATCATAAACTCACATCTAAACTGTCAATATTTCAGAGGCTTGGGCAATCATCTGGACAGCCTAGAAAGTCGATTTAGACAATTCTACAATCACATTTTGTACTGAATTTATTAGATGGCTCTGCTTTGCCAACATAGACATGATCCAAGTTCATCTAAAAGTTCTCGAGGGAGAATTAAATACGTAAAGCCAGCCCCAAACTGTGACCATCAGGAACTTGCATAAATTCACTGCAAATAAATTATTTAAAAAATCTCATTTTTAGGTTGATGGTCCTAGAAAACTTGACCTGGGAAATGGTATTACCTTCTCAACCTTCAGGTGGCCAAAATTTTAGTCAATATCTTTCAAAGTCATGAAGCAATAATAAAAGTGAAAATAAGAGAACAGGATTCTAGTTTGAGTTCTTCCTCAGGGGAGATATGTAAATGCAAAACGTCAGGTCACCAGTTCTTAGATAAAGTGATAAATCAAACACATGTGGAAATCCTTCCCTCTGTTCCAATCACATGAAAATGTATACAGTTTTATGAAGTTATACTAATATGGATAAATATAAATATATATGCACACATATTTAAAACAAATACTTTGGTTTGAAAGCAGGAAAGGACATAGATCAGTAAATACAGCCTCGAGTTCTGTGGCCCCACAGAGTGGTTGAGATAATGGGGTGGAAGTTTTTGAAACTGTACCTGTGGATTCAAAATGAGATATAGTGGGGCACCTGGGTGGCTCAGTGGGTTAAGCCTCTGCCTTTGGCTCACGTCATGATCCCAGGGTCCTGGGACTGAGCCCCGCATTGGACTCTCTGCTCAGCAGGGAGTCTGCTTCCTCCTCTCTCTCTCTCTGTACTTGTGATCTCTGTCTGTCAAATGAATAAATAAAATCTTTAAAAAAAAAGAGAGATATAGTATTGAACAACATGAGTCTGGAATCTAACAACTCGCTGTTATTGTTTACAGACTGAAATTCAGAATATCCCGAAGCAACGTTCCTAGATCACGGTCAATGCAAAGAGCCCACCACTGACCATGAGTAGAAATAGAGCCCAAATCACTTCAAAGCCAGGAATATGTGTCACTATAGTGTGAGGGACTGAGTTCTATTCTATTTAGTTCGTCAACTTCTTCTTGTTATAGTATCATGACTCTATGTTGAAATAGAACATTAAAACCTAGTTTGAGGCCTGTGAACTTTGCAGGTGTTAGAGAAAACTATGAAACTACTCCCAAAGCAAGGATGTGTAAATTGTGTCTAAAGGAAAATAATTGCCATGGAAATTGAGCTCACAAAGAGCCATTAGAAAACATACGGGAGCTTTTGGGTTCCTGGAGCCAAGTTCGATGTGTGTAGAAGGCCAGGGATTCCCCAACCAAGAAGTGATGTCCTGGATATCTACTGGGTGTCCTACAGTTCAACTTAATTTTGATACTATCTAACCCCAAGAGAGCATCAGATCCCACAGATTAAAGCACTCAGTCCCACGAGACTGCCCCTTCCCACATTCAGATGCCAAGCAGCACAAGTCTGGGTTACTAAACTTCCGACTGACTATAAATCAGTTTCCCACAACCTGCTCCTTTCTTGGGTTCACTTAATTTGCTAGAGCATCTCACAGAACTCAGAGAAACGTTTTACATATTAGATAGCCAGTTTATTGTGAAAGGATTATAACTCAGGAACAGCCAGATGGAAGAACCAGGTATGGAGAAGGGCACAGATCTTCCAGTTCCTCTCCAGGCTCACTACTCTCTCCAGATCCCCATGTGTTCAACAGTCCTAAAGTCCTCCAAACCCTTCCTTTTGGGTTTTTATGGGGACATCCTTACATAGGCATTACTGATTAAATCATTGGCCATTGGTGATTGAATTCCATCTACCAGTCACTCTCCCTTGACCAGAGGTGGAGTTGGGGAGGGGATTATGGACTAAAAGTTCCAACCTTCTAGACACAGCTTTGGTTCTCCTGACAACCAGCCCCACACTTAGGCAGGATCCAACTGTCACCTCATTAACATAACAATAGACCCATTTGTTGTTTGCTTCATTTGGGAAATTCCTAGGGTTTCAAGGGCTCCCTGTCAAGGACAATGACAAAGACAAGTATGTATTTGTTATAAATCACAATATCACAGAAAACTTCTAGCATTTTGGATTTTCTTAATCTATCACTCTCTGTGAATGATCTATAAAAATATCTTACTGTGACTATTTTTTAAATTTCTCCTTTTAATTCCTCCCATTTTTACTTCATGTATATTGATACTTTGTTACTAGACTCCTGAGAATTTTGAATTATTTTGTTATTAAAATGATATTCCTTTGCTAGTTAATAATTACTTCTTCTTACTCAAATTATGCTTTTAACAAAAAAATACTTCATTCATTATTACAAATGCATCACTTTTCTTTGGGTTTTATCTTTATTAATCTCTTTACCTTTGCCTGTTCAACTTCCCTTTATTAGAACAGTATTTCTACAGATCATTCAACCAAACTTTGCTTTTTAATCCAGTGTAATAATTTTTGTCTCTCCACTGGAGAATTTAGTCTTATGTTTATATGGATATCTATTAATAACATATATTATTAAGCCTATCATAATTTGTATTTTCAACCAGTCTGGTTGTTTTTTTCCTCCAGCTTCCCATATGTTGGATTAATATTTTTTTCTTCATTTTATTTTCTTTCCTTTTTAGAAATACTTGAGCTGTGTCACTTTGTTTCTTATTGATGATTATTCTTTGTACTTTATTGTGAAAATATATTAAAGATCTAGTTAATTCACCCATCTCTCTGATGGTTAATTTTATTGTATCTACCTGGTTGGCTAAGGTAAGGGATGCCCAAATAACTGGTAAAACATTATTTATGGCAGTGTTTGTGTAGTGCTTCTGGAAAAGGTTAGCATTTGAATCAGTAGACTGAGGGAAAAAGATCTGCCTTCACCAACATGGGTGGGCATCATCTACACTATTAAGAGCCCTAATAGGAAAAATTTTAAAAATGGAGGAAGGGAAATTTCCTCTCTCTTTGAGCTGGGCATGCGTCTTCTCCTGTCCTGGGTTATTGAAGCTACTGGTTCTCAGGACTTCAGACTGGAAGTGAATTGCACTCTCAGCTTTTCTGGGTCTCCAGCTTTCAGAGGGCATATACAGGGCCTCTTTGCTCCATAATCATGATGAGACAACTTCCATAATAAATCTCCTTTTATCTATCTATCTCCTATTGGTACTGTTTCTCTAGAGAACCCCGATTCATTCACTATCTGTCCCTTTTCTCATATGTGAAATTAGGAAGTTCTAAAAATCCCCTTCATCTATAGAGCTTCTCTTTTTCAATGAGTGGGAGAGAAAGAGTTTAGATCAGTGGTCTTTTTTTTTTTTTTTAACATTTTATTTATTTATTTGACAGAGAGGAATCACAAGTAGATGGAGAGGCAGGTAGAGAGGAGAGGCAGGTAGAGAGAGAGAGAGAGGGAAGCAGGCTCCCTGCTGAGCAGAGAGCCCGATGCGGGACTCGATCCCAGGACCCTGAGATCATGACCTGAGCCGAAGACAGCGGCTTAACCCACTGAGCCACCCAGGCGCCCCTAGATCAGTGGTCTTAAAGTAGCTTTATCCAGTCCAGAGTTTTTTGAGTCTCATAATTTCCTTGAGCACTTCAGGAGATAGACCAGAGAATGGACCATGGCCCTTCCTCTGCTTCTAGAACAGTTACATATTCAGTCTTCATTAGTGGGCTTCTATGTTAGAGTTCGCTTAGAGAGATTCTTCAAAAACTAAACAAAGCAGAGGCGCCTGGGTGGCTCAGTGGGTTAAGCCTCTGCCTTTGTCTCAGGTCATGACCTGAGGGTCCTAGGATCAAACCCCACATTGGGCTCTCTGCTCATCAGGGAGCCTGCTTCCCCCTCTCTCTCTGCCTGCCTCTCTGCCTATTTGTGATCTCTCTCTCTCAAATAAATAAGTAAAATCTTCAAAAAATCTTAAAAAAGCAAATAAAAGAAACCATGTGAAATTCGAAATCCATTAAATAGATAATTAGAAAAAAGATCCATTAGGAAAATTAAGATAATTCACTGATTGTTGATTAACTGTACTCAAGATGGTCCAACATTTAAGATCTACAGTATTCTACAGAGATTTGCAGACATCTCTGACTTTTCATAATTTTTGCTATTTTTCTCAATGGAAGTATGTAAAGTGTGCTTTGGTGTTTTGTTTGTTAGGGCTGGGTAAAATGTTGAGTAAAGCATTAAAAAAAAAAAAAAAAGGTGGTAGGGGAGCCAGAATCTTCAACAGCAATTTTCATAAATAAGCAATTACAGGACATTTTCTTTTAGAACTACAAAGAAAGAATGGTATTTATTGGAATAAAAGAAAACTCAGAAAATATGTGTTAGACGTTTCCAAAGATCTGAAAATTTATATTTAGAAGGAATTAATTAGTGTGGCATCAGAAAATAATACTAAAACAAATGAATAGCCTACTCTAGGTTATGAAGAGGAGGAACATTCTAGCAGTCACCACTGTTCAAAAATTTAATAGGTTCTCATTTATAGTAGTTTTATTCCTCACTAGAGGCATTGAGCATCAGAATTGCTGGGATCCTCTGGACAGGACACCCATCATCAGGGATAGACTAGAGTAGATGGAGTGAAAAATCACCTCCAATTCTGCAATGCTGGATATTGAAATTAAATGTCTGGAGACCATATGTATTGTATGAATTCAGTTTATAAATTTAAGTCATTTTCAGAATGAGGCACAAACCTGATAAGCTCTGCTCTTCAAGATTCACCCATAACTTTACCCACTCCAGAGGAGCTCTTAAAGCTTCAGGGCAGCTAAAACCAAATTTTATTAAGCTTTCTTCTGGGATTCTAAGAATGGCAGGTCACACAAAATCAGGTTACGGCACATACTCAAATTTAATTCCGCCTCTTGACTCATGCCACTTTAGTGTTGTTAACATACTGACCAATTTATTTTTTAGTAACCAGCTGTATTGCTGACACAGTAATAAGCAATACGGAAAGTTCCAATTTAATAACTAAAATCCTTTTGATTTAACTGCATGGAATAGGGAGGAAAACAAATTTGGAAAGTAAAATAATTATTATTTATGGCTTATGTGTTGAAAACAGCCCATAGCTATAGACAGGATTAAGTAATTAAGATTTGGAGGGGCAGCTGCAAAGATATTTTAAATATAATTCAAGAATCCTTACATTATAATTGAATGTTTGGTATAACAATCTGAAATTATTTTCATGTCTGGGTTAAGAACGTGCAATAAAACGTTTAATTAGCAAAAATGCAGTGGATAAGAAGATAACAGAAACCAACTTTGGGGGAAATATAATCATGTCTTATAAATGCATATTTAAGACATCATCAAGAATAGTAATTAAATTAAGGATACTCAAAACACATTGTTATAGAAATATATTAATATGATAATAATTTAATTTCAGTTATTTTGAAACATTATATCCAAGGATCTTAATGTATTTTCCTATTGCCAATTAGCTCATAATAAAGCATTTCCTTTTATTTCTGTTATGAACCTGCTACATTGAGTCAAAGAGGAGAAAACTGTCATCTATTTCACAGAACAGTGGTTAAAATAGGAACAGTTACATAACAACACTAGCATATGACATGCAGTGTATACATAGATAGCTTTGATGAGTTCCCCCAATGCCAAATGAGATGACGCATAAAAAACCAGAAAGCTATCTTGAGGCACCGATATGGGTATTTCTCACTGCAAGTTCAATTAATTATCTAAGTGACTTACTCTTGCATTGTCAGGTAACTGGTACATTCCAACTCACAGCTTTGTAAAATTACAAATCACACTAAAAATTTATAATTTCAAATGTCAAGGGTTTACTGCATTTTCCTCAGGTGTAAATTTTAAACTTAAAACTGTTTTCCTCAGGTGTAAATTTTAAACTTAAAACTGTTTTCCAAACAAGTCCAATCATACTATTGCTTATGGTGCTCCTCAGGAAGGCTAAGTATATCAAATTCAATTATTGATCTTTATTGAAAGTTTACTTTAGTCAGCATCTCTACTTAGAGCTTTATGGTTGTCCGCTTTGTTTAATCTGGGAAATAGTTCGGTAGATTAGGTTCTCTTGCTTTCCCTGTATCCAGAAGATTGCAATTCTTAGTCACTAGTCCAACTTTATTTAGTGGGTGAGTATTAGATCGGACAGTCAATGGCTTGAGGGGACCAAAAGGACATTTTTGAATTCTAAAAGTGTGCTTTTCATTTGAAATGTTAAATGTTGAGAGAATCAGATTATAGAGTTTATATCATAAACCAAAATGTGAATGCACAAGGGAAAATGAGTAACTTTCCCACTGAGAGAGGATGTAATATTGTCTGGACGGTGGGAAGGAGACTAGAGAAATCTCAGATTGGAGAAAAGAGAGTGAAGGCTAGTAGAGGACATCTCTCCTCTGCCGTGAATGAGGATCTGGAAGTTTCACATGCATCTCCAAAGAGGTGGCCAAGAGCGCCATCCAACTGAAAGAGGCTTCAAGATTATAAAAAAGTGCACACATAACTAGTGCACACATATAAATCACACAGTGTGGAGAACACAGGACAACTGGGAACATCAGAGCTGGATGCAGAGCAGAGCGACAATCAATCCAAGGCCTGGACATCAAACCAATCACCAACTCCTGATGCCAGGAGAGCACCTTCCTCTCTTCCTTTCCAGAGGTAACCAAGAAGAGTCAGAAATTAGGGAATTTAGCAGGGGGAGGGATACGTCCTCATGTGATTAGTTCCTCACAGGATAAATATTTAAATACAAGGTGACTGAATTCCTACCATGAAGAGTGTTATGTTTCTGTTTCTGAGTGGAAATGAAGTTCTGTAAAAGGAAACATCTGTGGCCTAAAACCACATTTACTCATTAAAAAAAAAAAAAAGAAGAAGAAGAAGAAGAAAGACCTAAGTTTATCTCTTTCCTTCTTATCAAAATTCTTACTATTTTCTATTATGTTTTCCCTGTACACAATTTTATTTTCAACAGTGGATCTTCTTACTCTGCTGTTGGATCTTCTACATTCTGTCTCATCCACCATAAATTAGCATTTACAAGGACAGAAAACTATGTACTTACTATTTTCTCTGGCCCTGTGTCATGGACATTATGAGCAGAGGGCCCATATTCCCCATATAAATGGGAGATTTAGAGTTTCTGAAACATTATTCGATATCTTCTTTCTTATGTATAGAAGGAAGAAAAAAATATTTTTAAAGTCTCTTATTATTAAAAAAAATCAGAAAATATCAGAATCTATTTATGAAACAGATACAGATCTATAAACAATGACCTCTAAAACATGTCCCTTCAGACTGGGGATAGGGTCCAGTATTAAAATAAACTTAATGAAATAGTCTTTGCAAAGACCAGGAAGTCACAGGACTCATATAGGCATCTTAATGTCTCAGAACGAACTGCAACTGATTATCTCGCATAGACATGGGTTGTGAGATTGGAAATCACACAGATACTGCCTGATTGATTAGGAGGATTTAAACCAAAAAGACTGAAAAGAAAAGAAAAAAAAAAAGATGAGAACCAGATACTAGTAAGAATATCAACCAGAAGATAGGATTCTAATTCTAACCATATTAGAAAAATACCTCGGGGAAAGTATGGAAAGAATACCTGGTCCAGGGCTGAATACCTAGTCCAGGGCTCAGAGCTCTCACTATTTAACACAGAAACTGTGAATACAGGAGAACTAAGCTTGAGCTTTTATCTGTGGAACCTATAAAACTTAAATTGTGTTGTTAGACAGTAGACACCATCAATATCCTGTAGAGTAGTTAGAAGGAAGTTCTCCAAAGGCAATAGAAAATGATGGGAAGGGTATAAAGAAAGACAGAGCTGGATACCAGCTATAAAGTCCTTTGGAAATGGGAAGGGAATTAAGGAAAGACCATGTGTGCACTTGGGGAGAGAAGAAGCATATAAAAACCATGTGAGCAGTCTAAAGGATGATCCCCAGAGGAGATAAGACAGGATTCTGGAATTAGGTATATGGCTAGCTAACAATGCCTAGGCCTAGTCTTCATTCACCATTTATCCCAGAATCTTACAGAAATAATTTTCCTAAAGGTGAAAATGAGATCATGTCATAGCTTGTTTCCTACTTGGAAATACCATGAAGTTTCTAGGAAGGAGACACCAAAGAATATAAGAAAGAAGAATCTTTACCTGATAATCCTAAATCTAATTTAGCTTGAAATTCCATAATTAGATATTTAAAAAACAAACAAACAAACTTCTAAATACATGTATAGGAGATGCTCTGAGTATCTTTAGCTCTTATTAAATTTTTATATATGCATCATCTGATTTTCACCAGTGGTCTACAAATTAAATAGGACAGTGTTAAAAGCTCCAGTGCATAGCTGAGAATGTAAGACCAGGCATTTTAAGTTACCATCTCAAGGTTACACAGCTAGAAATGGACAGATCTGAGACCAGACACCATTTCCATACTTTAAATCTGTTTTTTCATACTATGTTTCACTGACTTAAGACAGTTCTGTGACTTTAGGTTGTTCCTATTCTGAAGGCAGGGAGCTCTCTGGGTAGAGAATTTGATTCCTCATAGTGCTCCAGAAAAGAGAGAGACCGTTTGAAGGTCAACTCAAGACACTCAATGGTTGACACCAACATCTCTGTTTATCCAACTGTGGGTCTGTATTTCCTTAGATATTTGGATTACTGCCCACAGAAAATACAGATTACCAGCCATAGAAAATAAAACTAAGATGATATCCAGGGATGAAGACAAAGCTCTGAATGAGTGGGTTCTGCCACTTTAAGATTAACAGGGTCTACTTTGAGAGTAGTGCGGATCTTGTGAATCTCAACAAACTTCAGATGAAAGAGCCTGTTGCCCCTTGGGCAAAGCCACTGGTTTACTTTGGAGCTATCCAAGGTGCTCATCTGAGACCACAGCTCAGCTGACCAAGCCTGCCTTGGAAATTTCCGGGTCCTGCTTGGTCCTTCTAATGAAGCAAATGGATTTTGATTTTTCTTTTTGGTAGAATCATGATATATTATTTCACACTTGGTTGAATTACAAAATGTCCAACTCTCATAAAGAACATAGCATCCCAGGACCCCTGGGTAGTTCTGTTGGTTAAGAGTCCCAACTCTCGATTTCAGCTCAGGTTGTGAATGGAGCCTTGTGTGGGTCTCCATGCTTAGTGCAGAATCTGCTTGTCCCTTTACCTCTGCTTTTCCCCAGCCCACCCCCTTCCCCTGCTGAGCTAGCTCTCTCTCTCAAATAAATAAATAAAATCTTTGAGAAAAAGAATATATCATCCCTACTTTCAGAAGCAATCACTGGGAACACTAGAAAGATTCCACAAAAAACCTTTGAACAAATATCAGTGAGTGACTGAGTAACCTTTGAACAAATATTAGTGAGTGACTGAGTGATTAGTGAGTGATTGTGGTTTACACAAACTCAATATTTAAGTGCATCGAGAGTCACTCTTCAGCTAAAATGTTGTTTCATATTCCTGTGTTTTTAAGGCCTGGCATTATGAAGAGAATGAAGCTAAGAATATTCTTGATATTTTTATTTATTTATTTTACAATAATCTATGGTAACCAAAATAGTAAGCATACACGTAACTCGAAAAAAAAAAAAATCAACCCTATGATATTTTCTTTCCTCTTTCCTTTATTGGAAAGAAAAAGTTCTGGTTATAACCGACTAAACTGATCTCATGACCCACAGTGTGGGGAAAAAAAAAGGAGAGAGAGAGAAAAAGAAACTATCATGGACTATTAATGACCAAGCTCCTAGGTTACATCTCTTCTCCACATCTTACTCATCATAACTTTCTCCGTTGTCCTGCCCTGTTCATGTGTTCAGTTCTGCTTCCCTCGTCACATCTTTTGAAACAATGCTCACTCTGATTTGGCCTCTCATGTAGGTCCTCCACTAACCTAACACCACTTCCTTCCATGCAAAGGCTGATAATGAGTTTAGAGCACCCACAGGGGAAAAGAACAAAGATCTAAATTAGGGGCGCCCCTCCAAAAAAAAAAAAAAAAAAAAAAAACCGATGAAAGAAAACCAAAGGCACCAAACCCAGCTAACCACTTGCAACATTTTGCTCCTTTTCTCCTTGATGTTCTCCTCCTTCACCTTCAGCAAGATGGGAGCAAACTTACCGTAAACCATTCTGTTGCCTATGACTACCCTTTACCTACTGAGAATCTTGCAAATGCCTCCTACCTAATGTAAACTTCACAATAACCGTAAGGTCTATCTCCTCCTCTTCATTTCTGTAGATGTGGGTACTCGGCATCCAGGAGGTTAAATAACTTTCCGGTGATGAAACAGGCAGGATGTTGTGGAAGCTGTTAACCTGGATATTAACGGACAAATAGGGATTGTTTAGAAGTTCATTACATAACGCAGTGTTCCCGGGCATGAGCAATCCAGAGAGAACATTAAAAACTACCAAGTAAACAATAAGGAAGCATCCATCATTACTTTAAAAAGCTATTAGACCCTTAAGCCTTGTTCTATTGCACAGTTTCATCACTGCATGACATTATTTTAACAACTGGAGGTACAAGATAAATAATCTTGAATAATCTCCTAATGAGCACATGTCTATTTCAACTATGGTACAGGGATTTGAAGTAATGACTGTTTATTTTGAGCATAGCAATGACCAACTTAAACTTAATTTTAGTTATTCTTGATAAGAGGAACTGATCAGGAGGTGAGAAATACCCAGTTTTACACCCTGCCTGTTGGTCTTCCTCCAAGATTTCAGAAATGCTGATGGATATTTAAACAATTGAAAATATGGGCAAAAACATCCAGAACGAGAAAGGAATCCAAGGTGATGGAAGGACTATGAAGGAACCTAAGGAATATTAAGGCAAGACAGAACGATGTATTCTAGGTGGATCTGTAGATGAGATATTTTTTTAAATAACCAAACAATAAAATATAGGATTAACAGTAATTATGGGAGCAGCTCAGTCAAAGTCACGCACCCAGACCTTTTCCATGGGGAAGCACTTTCTGGATGTGGTGACTTTTGAGGAAACCCAGCGAGTCCCTCCAATGACAAATGAAAGTCTAGAAACAGGGACCATGAGAAGAGGTTCATAGTTAGAGCTGTTTGGGCAAATGAAACGAAAGCAAATGGTTGCTGAGAAAGGTTTCAGGTCAGTTCGTGTGTATTGTCAGGAGGAGGCTGGCGATTTTTCATTTGCACTTTTACAAATGCCTTAATTGGCTTAAGATCATTTCCATTAGACCCATGTAAAGAACATCATGCAGTAGCCTGAGTGTCAGCAGTGACCACATTTCGGGGCTCTTGAACCCTGAAACTCCCAGTTAGTGTATAAATGTAAATAGAACTAACGGGAAGTAGGAGATATAACCGATGTCCTTGGTGACATTTTCTTCTGGTGGCCGGGGGCAAAACAGTGCAATCCCCTTTATTTTCTAGCATTTGAAATTTCTAGAATTATATTTCCACATGATGGAAAGTCCCCACGCGGTTATGATTATGACTTATAATTTCTGATGTAATTTGTCTTTAGCTGTATATGTTTCATGCCTGATGCAGTGACCTAAGATGGGTAAAATATCTTCGGGAATGTAGAAGCTCATCTGAATTTCAGAAACATGGTTTCAAAACCTCCAAAGTACTCGAGGCTGTGCCTTGAACCTGTTCCCACAGAAAAATTTAGTTACCTACCTTTGTGTATGTGTTTCACTGAGACAAAACAAACAAACAAACAACAACAACAAAAGAAACCAAAATAAAAAAATGACAAAAACTCAAAAATCAAACCAAAACAAGACAGAGGGACTGAAGAAAGGCTATATTGAGACTATGGATAAACCGACCCCCAGAAATAATGATCACTAAAGAAATTATGTAAATGATTCAGTTTTCAAACTCTCTAACATTATTTTCACACACCAAAAAAGATAATGGTGGCAAACTGATTTTCTGACCATGCCGTTTAATACATTTTCTAGTTCAGATGTTTTCTGGCTTTGCTTCAAGGGAACGTCTGTGTTTAACTCATTGGACTGAGACAGTCTGCCCAGCATGACAACACCTCCCAAATAGTGTTAAAAAGAGAGAGAGAAAGAGAGAGAGAAAGATCATGATATGATTTTCCAATTTTCAGATTATTTTTTCCCCTATATTGTTCTTCAGCTTTCGGGAGTATATATATACCAGACTCTCATATAAATGAATATAAATGAATCTGTCTTTTTTTTTTTTTAAAGGTTTTTATTATTTATTTGACAGACAGATCACAAGCAGGCAGAGAGGCAGGCAGAGAGAGAGAGGAGGAAGCAGGCTCCCCCCTGAGCAGAGAGCCCGACGCGGGGCTCCATCCCAGGACCCTAAGATCATGACCTGAGCCGAAGGCAGAGGCCTTAACCCACTGAGCCACCCAGGTGCCCCTAAATGAATCTGTCTTAATGAAGTTACACATTTAGTTATTTTTAAATTAATTGTGTCAATATTTCAGTCTCCTCTCCTCAAAGCACCAGGGCCCAGAAAACACGCTCTGGGTGAGAGGTAGAGGAGGAAGTAAAATTGCAAAATTCAGCTCTTTCCATGGCCTTTTATCTTTTAAGTCTAAATGCCTTAGTAAAAATTTTGAGATACTAAGAAGCAAATATTTCACAGTATTTCTAATACTACATTTATCGATGAGCTAACACATGGATCAGAGCAGAAATTAGATTAAATAATGCTTTTTTCCATCCAAAATACTGAAAATCTTAGGTTGGAATTTTTTTTTTTTTTAAGATTTCGAAGTTAATCACACAAAAAAAGACAAAAATGAGTAGTGATGCAGATTCACCCAAAAAAAGGTTTTCATTGAAGTCCTTATCTCGATTAAGTTTACGAAATGTATTATTTAGGCAGAAAACTCGAGAGGGGCTAACATAGGAAGGGAAATCAAGCCACCTAGGAGTTTAGAATGAACATTTATCTGTACAGATTAAAAGTTCTTTGGGTGCCTAACTGGTTCAGTGGGTTCAAGCCTCTGCCTTCAGCTCAGGTCATGATCCCAGGGTCCTGGGATGGAGCCCGCATTGGGCCCCCTGCTCAGCAAGGAGCCTGCTTCCCCCTCCCTCTCTGCCTGCCTCTCTTCCTAATTGTGATTTCCGTCTGTCAAATAAATAAAATCTTCAAAATAAAATAAAATAAAAGTTCTTAAGTAATGATTTTTTCTGTACCTATTTTCTTTTCAAGAAACTTCTTTTTAACATAGAAATTTATCTTCTCTGAGTCCTTAACCCATGATTTCTCATCACTTTCATATGAAGACAAAAACTGAAAAAATGCTAGTAGTTAGGGGGAATCATAAGGCAGCCTGTGGCAAGACACAGTCCTCCAGGGCTCCTGATGCCCCTGTCTCTGTAGGGAGGAAGATACATGGATCAACACCAGGGCACACCTGCACACAGGTAAGTCATGGCACATCGTTGGAAAGACGCCCCACTTACACCATCTTAGTAAAGAAAATCATTCTCTTATTGATACTAGCGATTGCTGGAATGATTGTGTTTAGTACCTGCCTTACGTGCATGACTTCAACCCATCCTTTCGCCAAACTTGCGAGATGGGTTGTACTGTTAAACCCGTCTTTCGGTGCTAGAATTCCACCACGGGTCTCTTACCTTTAGCTCCTAAAGCACTGTGCTTTGTTACATCTCTTTGAGACAGAAACCTAAACAAACATTTAAAAATAATATAAACGGTGCAAGGTAAATAATTTGATAAACTAGTGTTTAAAACATGAGAAATAGATGGGATTAATGAAAGATCATTAATTAATGGATTTAAAAAAAGAGGCCAGTGAAAATCTATGAGTATTTTATCGGAGGAGGACATGTAATAAGTAGTTCTCATTTCACATTCTCTAATACTAAAATTATTTAAATGTCTTTCTGAAAATGACCCCTTACATTTTCAATTGATACAGTTATCCAAGTAGTATTTTCTAGGAATGTCAACCCAAATAGAAGAGAGTATAAGCACCCTAACCCCTTAGCAAAACCAAAATAACTTTAAAATAAAATAAATATAAAACGTGCATCTATATTTTAAAGGCCTGGGTTACATATGATTTTAGTAAGAAATTCTATGTCATCAGGGTTTCTAAATGCATTACCAAATATGTATGAGATTTTAGATAATTTTTGGTTCACAGTACAATTCTTTGAAATTACCCCACAAATTGGTTGTACCTCTTATTTATATTTTATCAAACCCATCTTTCTGACGTAGGCATTTCTTTTCTTGGGATTCTTACAGAGATAGTAATCATGCACAGAGTAGGCTCTAGCCTTTGGTGGTTTTAATCTCAGTGTAACATCTTTGTGTTTAGTACATTTCTTTTCTTTCATCTGATCATGTACATGCTAAGATGTCAAAACTGAAGTCTTCAGACACATCAGTCTTAGGTTCTAGCCGGTATGTCAAATCCTTCAAGGTTTTTAGCATTCGATTTTAACCAGAAAATGTTAAAATGATAAAATAATATATCAAATCTCAATGAGTTAACTTGTAGTCAGGTCCATGGCAAAATATCCTTTCTAAAAATGATAGTATTGTCTACGGAGAGGCAGGAAAGAGACAGGAATTTTTTGACAGATTGTCCTGTAAACTTAAAGTACCCATCATACTTCATTTCAGATGCTGTCCCAGTACCACATTTCTTGGTTGTTGGGCTCTCTCAAGAAGGATTTTGGATTAATAAGCCCATAAGCCATGGAATCTACTTAGAGTACAGTCTTCTGGAAAAGCGGTCTGGTTTATGTATGTGTGAGTGAGGCTAACTCTCATCTTGTATTTGCTCTCTTGGCAACGTATTTCCCTTGAGAACAAGCAAAGTTTTCCCATCTTGATGAGAATTTCACTTAGCTTAAAAATACCAGTCAAGGCAACAGATGCATTTACAGAACTAAAACTTCAGAGGTTGCTTAAAGACAGCGACTGTAATTCATGGGAGATTCACCTCTTTGAAGAGACTCATAACAGAGCGCCAGACCTTCTTAACAGACAGCTCATTACTACAGACTCTCTATGCAAATTGTAAACTTACTATAGGCCCTCAGGGGAGGGTTTTTCTGTTTTCTGTCTCTGGTACTAACCTAGTCTAACTTGCTATATAACTGCCCTCTTGCCAGTAATGTTAATGATGGTGATTATTAGTAATAACTCTGAGTAATGAGGTTTTCTTCCTTGTACTCAAAATAATTGCTCCATGTAAATCCACAGCAATTTTTACGGTACGTTAAAGATTAGTAACATTAGAAACTTGGCAAATCTTACTTATAGAGGCATTTTACCTAATGATCTAATCCATCAGTTCCCAGGGTTTAACAGTCTTGAGACTCACTTAGTATTGAAGGATCTCCCTTCTTTTTTCACAGTGGCACTAAGAAACAATGTAGGCACTATACTACATTTTTTGGAGCTTTGTAAAAGAGTAAAAAAAAAAAAAAAAAAGCTCTGGTTTAAGCAAGAAAGTCTGTGAGTGTAGGGATATGGACAGTTTGCTGGAGATTTGTCCCATAGAGTGAGGGACAGCTTAGACTAAAGAAAAAGAAGTTTCTTATCGTTTGATTTCTAAAGCAATTCAAGAGTAATTTTTAGCCATGAGGAACTTGCAGTCTATTTATCAGTCATGTGAGCTAGAGTATGAAAGTGTCAACAAGGAGTTAGAAATCCTAGCTATGCTCTTGCTTTTCTCAATTTCATCACTTCTGTTTCTCAGAACCTCCAAAAGGAAGAGCACCTAAAGGGACAAAGTTACTCGCTCATTGATACTGGTCTTTTTATCCAATTTTTCTCACTTGACAGTTAATTCATCCTGAGGAAGATAGAGGACTACTGATTTCAATGAAGAGGGAAAAGAAGAAGGGGTTGTACAATTGGGTTCACTTGTCTTTCTTCTGTATTATGCTCTTTGCAAATAAGGACCACACTGACCAGAGATAAGAAGTCAAGTTTGCGTCCTTCTAGGTTTCTTCTTTGTCCAAAGGGAAATTTCCATCATTGTCGTTCTCTCTAGAGCCTTTTTAAAACATGGGAAGGTAGAGTGGATAATCATTCATGAGTTTTCTATCTCATTAAGGCATTCTCAGAACAAACAAGACTCTAAAGAGAGATCAGTAATCTATTGTTAATTCTACATCAGTTGTATATGGATTTTTAACATATACTGAGGCTTATTTCTAGGTGTTTATACTTGTTTTTCTATTCTTACTACAACATTATCTCATTTTTTTCATTATAGTATTAACAAGTCTTGATATTAGGAGAGAAAAGCATCCTTAATTTTTATTCTCCTTGGAGGGTGTCCTAGCCATTTACCATATGAGTTCAGTCACCTCATTAAAGGTCATGGAAACTTCTGGTCGGTGGTTTTACTTGACTTGTAGATAAATTTGTGCAGATTAATTTTTATGATTTAGAGATTTCTCATTAGTGAACATGATATGTATTTATTTATTTCCAGTATATATTTAATGCAAAAAAACCACTTTGATTTGCTTGAAATAGTCTAATATTGTTTTATTGTCTTATGTATTTCTCATCTTATTTTTTTAAATTCCCTATATTCTGCATTCTTTCTATTCAATCAGGTGAGTTTCTCTAACTGAACATACTCATTTTCAATCTTTTAGATCTACTTAAGTTTATATAACTACCTTTAAAAGGACAGATACCTTTAACTTCATGTAAGTTCTGTTAAATAGTGCTTCCTCATTTAATGAAAACTATTTTATAAATTCCATTAAGATTTTCCTTTAAAATCATGGGTTATGTAGGAATGCATTATTTAGCCCCCAAATCTCTAAGGTTGTTTTATTGTTGTTGTTAATTTCACATTTATTTTCATTATAATCCAGTAGAGTCAGTTCTTGCTGTAAGAATATATGTGTTCTTATATCTTTCTAGACCAGCTACCCCACATACTCTGCATATGGAGCAACAGTGGTTTTCAGCTTTCATTAAGCAAAGAAAGCTACCTTAGCACCTTGCTTTAAACCAAAAAAACTAGCTTATGTCGTCTTTCTCCTACAGAGACCTCTTAGTTTTTATCATAGAGATCTCTTAGTTTTTATCATCCTGTGGGAGTGGTGTTTAAAAGCAGCACAGTGTACCAGAACAATACAAACCAATTTGGTAAGCCTTGGCCTCAGCCCCACTCATCATTTTGTATTTTAGTTCCACTTATGGTCTGCAGAAATGGTTAACTTTTTAGTCACCTGGCTATAACATTTATCATTTCTTTCTTTAAAAAAAAAAAAATACTGTAGCGGACATCACTATGTATTGGGAGTATAACTAGGTACATCAATTTGTGAACGTAGCCTGTTGCCTAGCAACCATAGGTATTAGTCATTGCTGCACCAACCATCTGAGGTAGATGCTGTTATCCCTTTGGGTAGAGAAACAATGTCACAGAAGTTGAGAAACCTGCCAATCAGACTTAATTAAACCCATTAAAGAGAAGATGCACTCACTCACAAAAACACTTTCACAGAAATGTTTGAAAAAATGTTCGAGGGGCCCCTGGGTGGCTCAGTGGGTTAAAGCCTCTGCCTTCGGCTCAGGCCTTGATCTCAGGGTCCTGGGATCGAGCCCGGCATCGGCGCTCTGCTCAGCAGGGAGCCTGCTTCCTCCTCTCTCTCTGCCTGCCTCTCTGCCTACTTGTGATCTCTGTCTGTCCAATAAATAAATAAAATCTTTTAAAAAATGTTTGATTTTGACAGTTTAAAAAACAGTCCTTTTTTAAAAAAAATTACTTTTTGCAAGTCTGAAACTCTAACTTGGCAGAACCAGTGAAATACCAAGATTAAAAGCCTTCTGAACCTTTTCTTAGGCTTGCGTAAACATTCACAAAGATACATAGTACCAATTGGTACTA
The DNA here is from genome assembly GCF_022355385.1 of Mustela nigripes. NCBI lineage: Eukaryota > Metazoa > Chordata > Mammalia > Carnivora > Mustelidae > Mustela > Mustela nigripes. Next base: position 115,577,155 of record NC_081562.1, on the reverse strand, counting down.
TGTAAAGATACTTAGTACCAATTGGGGGGGTTATGTTTATTTTTTTGAAGGTTGATTTATTAATTTGAGAGAGAGAGAGCACGAATGGGAGGGACAGAGGAGGAGGGAGAGAGAATTTGCGGCAGACTCCATGCTGAGTGTAGAGCCTGGAGTCAGCCATGGGGTTCAATCCCATGACCCTGAAATCATGACCTAAGCCCAAAACAAGATGCCTAACCGTCCATGCCACTCAGACGCCACTGTAATGCTAATTTTTTAAAGTGGATTTTAATTTATGTAATGTACTACAACTTGTTTTTCTTAATATGTTATGAATATTCTTTGGGGTACATCAATCTAACTCACTTCTTTTTAATAGCTAGATGACATTTCATGGAATGGATATAGAAAATGTTATAAATCATTTTGTTGATGGATATGTGGGATTTTATGAAGTTTTAGGAAATTATATTTAATATTAAATTCTTCCAATAAAATCTATGTAGCCAACTCATTACCTCTAACTTGATCCTCGGTTGTTTTCTTTACAATTTTATGCCGTTTCTAGTCTTCTTTATAGTGCATATCTTCAAGAGAGATCAAGGGAAATAATGAAAACATCATGCCTCAAAATAATTTATGATTTTTTTTCTCTAAATCTTTCTACCTAGAATTGAAAAAGTTTCCTGAATTATAATATCTGAAAGAATGGCTTTTTAATTGTATTATGAGTGGTATTTCAGTACAGGGGAGTTTTCTAGGAATGATTTTTTTTTTGTGACTTGTCAAATTTGACCAATTCTAAATTCATTAGAAAATGCTGTAAGGGTCTCTGGGTCATGCAGTCCAAATTCCCATTTCATTTCACAAGGCAATATATGCTTAGGAGACAGGGTAGCAGAAGATTCCAACTGCTGATCTAAAGAGAGGGGAAATTATCTCACATGAACATACAATTAAAAACATCCTTCTGAAGCCTAAATGTGGTTAAAAACTGATTAACTGAAAAATAATGTCTTAGATATGAATTCCTTGTGCTCTTGACCTTCATTACTTAACGTTACCATTTTCTTACTCCCTTAGTAAGAGTCACCGAAATTACTGTTTCTAGAAGCATGTACAGAAAATGATTTCAGATTTGAAAAATAATTTTATACAACCATGGCGTTATTTCGTGAGCAGCCTCCCTAAGTTTTATATGTGACTGTCAGCTCACAAATACAATGTTAGCCATAAAACAGAAGGGTGCTAGAGTGAGAAAATAAATGCTAGATCTCCAGCTTCACTGATGCAAGCAATAAGATACATCATTAATGCTGAATTTAAAAAGCAATAATATAAAATCAGAGAAGGTATCAATCTTTTAATTTAGTTGAGCTATAATTATATAATGAGAACATTGGCTCTTTTGAAACAATTTGAAAACAGTGCTGGGCTCTCTGTCGCTTGGACCAATGGATCTATTCATTCCAAGACTTGATTTCCTGTTCAGTTTAGCATACCATTAGTTGAAGGTAATTGTTGAGAGGATACTCTGTTACAAAAGCTACAGAACTCTCAATCATTTCAGTGCGGGATAGGTGCCCTGAATAAAGGATCCGATTTCCCTAGTGTCCCTCATTATGTTTGTCTCTTCACACAATTGTGTGATTGTATACTGCTAAATAGTTATTTGGTGGTAATGGTGCATTTCAAATTGGTGACTCAAATAACAAGAATGGAGGAAAAAAGAGGAGAGAGTATGATCTTTGCCGAGCTATACACCTGCAAGTTTCAACTGAGTCATCTGGGAACAGAATCCCATCGTAATAACTTCAAGACCTTTTGCAATGACTGAGTGAAACAATTCTGTGAGGAAAATATTTGAAAAAATATTTAGATACTATAATACCTAAACTCTATTTACCTAGACTACAGTTGCTGTCTTCCTAGCTATGCAACTTTGTTTCTTACTACTTTTCTACACATTCAGTTCTTTGAATTGTGGAAGCAAGCAAGAGCCTCATCAGCCTTTTTTTTTTCCCCCCAAAGAAGGAATGTGATCTCCTGGATTGACACTCTTTAAATCGTGTCTTCCAGTTTAAATATAAAGGAAAGGACATTTTCCCACAACAATGTTCAACAGTTTCATAAATCTTGCCCCTTTCTGTGTATGAGCTCCAACACATTATTGGGATGTAGCACTAGGAAATATATGCCTCTTACATTTGCTCCTTTTTTAAAAAAGTTACCCTGCATTTAATTACGTAGATTGTTCTATAATTAGCAGACATTATGCAATTTGGTAAGTACCATGAATTAAATATTGCCATTAACAAGTGGGTCTTGAGTATTGAAATATTTTTCATACCCTTTGGTGAAATTTTATCTGAACTCTGTATGAATGAATACCTAGGAGGAAAGCAAGTAGAGCTAAAAGCATTAAATATGTAGTTTATAGAGCCCCCTTGCAACCAAAGGATTGAGAACAGAACATGTTTCCTTTAGCCCTCCAATATTGTGAAAATACCAATAGCAATACAAGATCCAGGGAAGAAAAGGTGAAACTTTAAAAATGGTTCAGACTGGTTGTTGAATGACAGAAATAAACACCCTGTTTGAGAATGGAAGGGTAACTACAAAACAAAAACAAAAACAAAAACAAAAAACCTCTTCCTTTGCAGAAAGCAAGACGTGGATGTGATTTCATCAAATAGAGTTGATTGGTGCATTATCTTTGACCAGCATCATGATAAATGTGTCCGTCAATCATATCTCCAACCCCCTAAGTCTCAGCTGATGCTCAATTCAGTTCAACTTAATAGCATTCACCTGTCTGACCGAGTAGTGGCGTTGGCTCCACCAGCTTTAACGGTAGGAACCGTTTTGTAAGGTATCAAATAGTCTATACCTGTTAATATGTGAACATGGCACTCCAATTATTCATTTGATTTAACCTATTCCCATTTAAATCGAAGGTTGAAATGCCTTTCTGTGTATTAACAAGCTGCTGTGCAAAAAAAGAATTGCCAAAATGCAGAGTTTTTATTTCCTCTCCTCGGTCTGTCTGCGAAGATATGACAGTGAGTCACGCATAGGAAGCTTATTTATACCTGCATGTTCCACAGAGTTTCCCAAAATGTACTCATCTGCAAATGTTTTCCCCAGCGTTGCAAACAATTAACTTGGCCAGAACAATGGTGCATCTGTGTCCTAAAGTTCAGTCGCCCGAAGAAATAATAATGTTATAAACTGCCCATTGATGAACTTATTTACTGAAAATTAAGAAACTTAGTAAAAAGTATCGTGGTGTTTCAAGAGCAGTTGGGAGAGAAAAAATTTACATGAAATCCAGACTGAAGTCCGATTTTTCTACCCGAACATATGGTTTTTTTTCACCAGCAAACGCAAGCATTCAAACTGAAATAGAAAAAGGGTAGAGAAGTTCATGTAAAATACGGCAGGGAGTCAGCCTACCGTCTCTCAGGTGAGCTGCCGTGTGCCGTAATTCTCTAGGGTCAAGCATCTGTGAGTAAGAATTGCATCAAAACAGCTAAGTGAAGAGTTGATGGTTAGTTAAAGAGAGTAAAGGGGAAAAGGTGTATTCTGGAGATGTGCTCTGTGTTAATTTTCAGTAATATCACAAAACTGTAGACATTCCTAAAGTATAAGATAGAACACACTAAGACAACCAGGAATTATAAATAGGATGTTGGGAGTGATGAGGTCCTACATCTACTCCTAGGTCACCTTGGGAAAATGGCAATTTAGAGTCCAGGGACTGGACTAGGTGACCTTTAATACCCCCAAATCATTAAGATGATCATTTCGTAAATCACCAGAGCAAGATACTAAAAAATATCAGATTATATGAATAGCCAGACTACCTTTTAAAAAATTACTCAATTAAAGAAATTACTATTCATTGAATATTTTATCCACTTACCCATTACAAAGAATGCAGCTAGTTGTTAATATTCTTTCCATTGGGGGAAAAAAAAAAGCTGCAAATAAGCTGATTTAGTTTATGCTTGGACTTAGTTTTATGTATAACCTATAGTCTTTTAAATAAGAGAGAGACAGAAAAAGGGAGAGAGGGAAAGAGACAGAGAGATGTCCTGAAGAAGAGAAATCCAAGACACTGACCCTCTTTAGGTATCATTATGTCATGTAAGTTCCGGACAAATTTATAACATAGAGCACAAGAAACACACACAAAGACTGATCATCTTTTCAGAAAAGGCAATTTTTACGACCCATCTTCCTTACAAGGAGAGATTGCCTATTGCCAGTGCCAGCTAAGACCATAGAGTTAAATGAACAAAACTGACTCCAATGCAATTTTTGAAATTGCTTTAAGGACATGGCAATATTTCATCAATTTGAAAGCATTTTCTTTCCTGAATTAGGGGATGACAACAAGGTAATTTTCTGTAAAAATGGTACATACCATTTGGACTCATACTACTGAAAAGTGCTCAGGGTCCCCATTATTCTGTATTACAGGTCCCAAGTGAAACAGCTTCCAAGGTGGGCTCTGTGCTTTTTAAAAGGAATGTTTAGACAAAACGGCCTTTAGGTAATTGTGTTTAAATAAGAATCAAATTTGTTCCTAAGAGGATGGCATACCTTTTTCAGAATTCAAGGGAAAGCCAACGGTGGATTGGGTTTAAGAAGCAGAATTAGAGAATCTTTCACTCAGCCCTGTGATCTGACGGTTCTAGGATTTGTTTCATTCTTGCAACTATGAGCCATTCAGTAGAGTGGAGCTCCAGTAGAAACATCAATGTTCCCGCCGTCACCCAACTGCCATAGGAGATCCTTAGTGGAACTCCTTAAAGTGACAAAAGGCTTTTTCCATCTTTAAGCAGACAGCCCTAAAGGAAGAGGATTTTTCTTCTTCCAGCAATATAATCTACATGTGCTGAAAAGCCTGGGGTATATTTAGGCCACTGGCCAAAGGACTATCATTAGCTCTCATTTACTTATTTTCAGTGGGCCATTTGGAATTAATCCAAACAAACACTGAAAAAGTTATAGAAACATAAAAATTGTATTTCTGGTATTTTTTTTAAATCTTCCAGCTCACAGAGAAGAAATTCATATTTAAGAATATTGTGCACAATACCCCAGAATAATAAATCAGTATTCTCTCCCAAACTCCAGCAGAAACTAAATTAAAATGTTGAATACCTTTATCCAAAATAAATGGTAGCAACCCAGTACCTTTAAGAAATGTTTACAGCTGACCTTCCTTTTGGACTCTTTAGTGATTGATTTGAGATTCAACAGTAGGTAAACACTGGGCTATTAGCAGACCTGGTCTGCATTTAGACACGCACCAGCATCTGCAAAGCTTGAGCTAGAGGGATATAGTGTCTTTAAAAGTTACCCAGCATCCTCATGAAGTTGAAGAAAAAATTCACTCAAAAGGATTTAGTGGTGAGGGCCAGGGTCTACGAAAGAGGCTTTTCTAAGGAGATGCCTCAACACTGTTGATAAACTAGAGGCACATTTCTAGACCTTTGAAACACAACACACTTGCAGTAAGTTGACAGCGAGTTGCTACATAGTCATCGCTATAACCAGAAAGATAGAAATTACAAGTATTTTTGTGAATTCACTGCTTTCCTTGGTAGAACACTCCGATCACCATGACCACATGATGTTTGAGGTGAGGTCTCTGCGGTTCGATTTCTGCTGGATGGAATGTCTTTCCCCTGACCCTGCTGCAGAATTATAATCATTATAGTCCTCTTCACAGCAATAGATGCACACGTCACTTGTCTGTAGCATTTTATAGCTTATTTAATCCTCAGAATTGTTCTGGGAGCAAAACAGGCAAGGCAGAGTGGAAAAAAAGAAAAGGTTGAAGTGAAATGCATAAGGCCTGGGTTTGAATCCATGACTATCTTTGTAAATTTGGGGGAATTACCTAGCCTTTATAAGCCTCCATATCCTACTATTTCCACTGTAATAAATACTATTCACCTTGGAGAGTTGCTATGGCCATTGGTATGTAGGAAACAGAAATCTCTAATTATTCATGTTTTATGGATGACGAAGTTCAAATTGAGAAAAGTTATGTGACTTGTGTAAGGTCACACAACCAAGTGACAGAACTAAATAATGAAGAATGAGGAATCCAAGAATTCCACCTTTTGTGTTCATGTCGACTCTTGTTAGAGCTCTCAGACCCAAAGAACATTTGCTCTGACACCTCTGAGAGTAAGAATTCGTCTTCCAACCTCCAGTAGCCTCTCCTTTCTTCTAATGCCCAGAGTACAATCTGTGTACCTTTGGGGGACATCCTACTGCATGCATGATATGTGAGAGGTGAGCTGATAAATATTCATACAGGTAGATAGATCGACGGATGTAGAGACAGTGTGAGAGAGACTTTGCTTCCTTCAGTACACAGTAGATCCCTCAAAGACAAGGAACTATACTTATGTTTATAATGTATCAGCTCAATATTTTTGTGATGCTTTCTTTCTGAGAAGCCTTTATAGCTATAGAGGGCAATCTAAAATTGTATTTTGACATACATTTCTTTCTCATTTTTAAGATGAGAATGGTAGAGATATGGTCAACAGGTGACATAGAATTGTCTATTCAGTATTGCCGAGGAAATAGAAATCGTAGAGCATCTCACCATGAATTGTGATGACTCGGGTCCCCCAACATAGAGGGTCCTCCTCCCAGTGGCTGGTGTATCTTTCCATAATAATGCCCACCAAACAGAATGAATAATGGCCTCTGAAAGGAAAAGCACTCACACTCATGATAAACCTTTTACTGTCATGTCTTTGGATTGAGTTAAACTCTTCAGGCCCAGGGACCAGTATTAACCCTAAGTATGATGTTGAGCCTGAACATATTATTAAACTCTTCCTAATGTTTTAGATTTGGCAACAGCTTTTGGTTCCCATAAAGTTCAAAATTGGACTTATTGTAGTTTTTTTGTTTGTTTGTTTGTTTTTTGTTTTTTTTTTTTGCATGAGTCAATATTGAAAGGAGTTTCATAGACATCTGGTCCACATGTAAATCATTCAGAGTAAACTTTACAGATTATTCTACAAGGTTTCTTCACAGTCATCTTAACTGCCTATGCCACCTTATCACTGAAGCCAGGTAGTTATATTTGGGGGCCTAAGGAAAGATTATTCTTTATTCTGTGTTTTCCCCAATTCAAGTTCTGCTTGAATTTTCAAAACAGCTAATTGGTCTTCTCCTCATTAATTACTAAAAAAATGAAGATAATTACTAAAACAACCTTAAGCTGGTATATTTTAACAAGTTAGATGTTGTTCCACATTCAGTATAATTACCCCAATTTTTATTGGATTGCAGCAAATATATCTGCACCCTGTTTACGTTCCCCTAGAATCATTTCTAAGCCTAAAAGAATTTAAGCTAAGCTGTACTCGTGTTCAATATCTGGATCCAAGTTCGATATAATTCAGAAGGGGGAAGCTTTTCCTGTTTGCTAGGTTTTTTGGGGGATAGGGATCATGTTGAGATTCTCATTGCTTTTGTTCTGCTATAAATTTTTTTTTCAAAGATTTTATTTATTTATTTGACAGAGAGAAATCACAAGTAGATGGAGAGGCAGGCAAAGAGAGAGAGAGGGAAGCAGGCTCTCTGCTGAGCAGGGAGCCCGATGTGGGACTCGATCCCAGGACTCTGAGATCATGACCTGAGCCGAAGGCAGCGGCTTAACCCACTGAGCCACCCAGGCGCCCTGTTCTGCTATAAATTTTACTTTCCTAATATACTAATCAGATTTCCATTAAAAAATAATCCCTCTAACCCATTTCTAATAAATCCTTTTTCTATGGATTAATGACATCCATGTGGCCACATCAACATAAAAGTTGGGAAACGTGTTGGGTTTATATCTTCAACTGTAGAAGGATGGAAAAAATCGAGTACCCATTCACATGAAAATGCACTCATTACATGATGCATGTAATAGAGATAGATCAGAAGATATCCCCTCTACTCTGCAGGGAGCTTTAAATGACAGAAAAATGGCGACATGGCCTCAATCATGCTTCGCTGTCCTGGATCCAACATAAACCAAAGCATTTAACTAGCTCATCAGAATTGGGTATATCTGAATATACCTCCATGCCCAGCACAATGGCAGAGCGTGAATAGATCATGGTGAAAAGAGGGAGTATAGGGATAGCCGAATTGGGGTCTGATAGGCAAAATAAAGAGAAAGCTGAACAATTGTTATTTTACGTTGTTGAGGACTTGACACTCTTAGAGAATGGCCGTACACGTGTACGTGCAGGAGAAATCGGAATCCCACTCTTACTCAAGCAAAGCAAAATGTTTAAAAGTTTTGGTGATTCTCAACAGTCTGGAGTTTAAGGCTCTTTTGAAACCTCTTAGATCCTTAATAAAAATTTAAACCCTACGTATAAAAGGCACACAATTTAGAGGAAACTGAAAATTTCTTGACGAGGCTAGGCTTCAATTTGGCATTTGATTAGTCATGCCAGGATAAAACTACCTTGATACGGGGAGGGATCTTAGTTTTCACAAAGACTGTTTATTTCTTGTATTTTTTCCTCTTTTATTCTATCAATCCATAAGATGCTAAATAGCTATCTTTTTCACCAAGCATAGGGGTTTTGCCTTGTCTTTAACTTGTCTGCGGCTCCCTTATTCCAATATTGAGATGGGCTTCTGGGCTGTCATTATTGTTCCCACAGTATGTTCGTCTCATGCTCCTTTCCATGTCTTTGCTCCTGGTGAGTGTCTGCATAAAACAGTCTCCTCTTCACTAGGGCCGCCGTGAAATCGCCCCCTCTATCCCTTAGCACAACACAGAATTCATCATTCTACTCTTTCATGTGCTTATTCTTTAGTCTTCTTGACTACTTCATGTGTTTCCTTGGTCCCAACAACTACATCGTAAGAACTTGCAAATGGAGACCTTGTCCCTCAGATGTGTCTAACACATGCTAACCATGTAATATATGTCTGATACACAGAGTATTTCATGCCTCAGCAGGGGATTCAACCAGAACAATAGGAGAGTTATTACTTCATCTCCAGGGTACCAAGCACAACACCCTGTTTCACTTAGAAACGGCGCCGTGCAAAACCACATAAATCCATAATTTTGTATCTCACGTGTGTATTTACATGAAAACATTTTTACATATGTAAAAAGAGGGAAGACATACTGGAGTTTGTTTACGTGAAATTAGAGGTGTGGGAACAATATTTGCTCTAATTTTCCAGACTGTTTGCTTTGTGCTTAAGGCCATTTCTACCCAGCTTTTAAAAACAAGGCATTCTATTTCTGTTAGTGACAACAGGTCCAAACACAGCAAGAAGGGAAAAAACCACTATGTAACTCATATTAATGAATCAATTAGTATGTGTATGATGGATGCAGTCTCAATTTCACAGGCAGCTACTTGTCCCATCCAGAGTCCTATCAGTCTGCTACCATCCATCATGAGTCAACAGTAAAAACAGGGAAAGGAATATTCTAGACCATCAGTCAATTCAGCTACTGCGGTTTCACATCTGTCTGGTTTATTTTGTAGTAGTTGGTACTCATGTCCCTCTGTTGCTGTCTGACATTAGATTGGGTCTAGCTGGAACAGAAATGTAGTAACAACCCTGCAAATCCCACACCCCAGTATGTGGCTGGGTGTGAGCAGACGTGAAGAAGGCTAACGTTGGCGCCCACCTCAATAAACCTTTAGTAGGTAAACTGCTTTATTCACAATGCTTTGGGTTGTGTTGGGTGTCTGTTCTGTTTTCCAAAAATGTGTGTGAATATGCGTGGGACATAAATTCACATTGGCAATAATAGGAATCCACAGTGCAGCAAAATGTATCATGATTTCCATTCATTTTGGGAAGAATTTCTAACCACAAGGAAAAAGTATATCAGAAAGGACAAGTAAGCAGACTTCGTTTTGAAGCCTGTTTCTCAACTCTCAGAACATCCTACCACAATGTTCCTTATGTGGCAACCGAACTATTCTTTTCTCTCACTCTCTGGTGACCTCCCTAGGTTGCCCCACCTTTCCAACACCACCACCTTCCCATTTCCAATCTCCTAAACATGATAAACTTCCTGTTGGTGAAACTTATGGTTCTGCAACTATCAAAACCCAGACATTTTCAGAAAATTCAGAAGACCCAATAGTTGTGACCTTTCCCTTGCATACTGAAATCCTCTGTTTCAATTAAAGCCTCAACCCTGGGGTACCTGGGTGGCTCAGTCGGTTAAGCATCTGCCTTCAGCTCACGTCATGATCCCAGGGTCCTGGGGTTGAGCTAAGTCAGCTCCCTGCTCAGTGGGGAGACTCCTTCTCCCTCTCTGTTGCTCCCCCTGCTTGTGCTCTCTCTCTGTCAAATAAATAAAATCTTAAAAAAAAAAAAAAAAGGCCAGGACACCTGAGTGGCTCAGTCAGTTAAGTGTCTGCCTTTGGCTTAGGTCATGATCCTAGGGTCCTGGGATCGAGTACCACATCGAGCTCCCTACTCAGCAAGGAGTCTACTTCTCCCTCTTCCTCTGCCACTCTCCCTGCATGTTCTCCCTGTATATCTCAAATAAATAAATAAGATCTTTAAAAAAAAAGTCTCAACCTTGCCCTCACTCTTCACATCATAATTGCTTAGTTTAAAACTTGATGGTATACATTACGATGTCATCCAGTTGACTGCTTTCTTCTGTAGTGTCTACCCTGCTGGCAATCCCGTCCAATTTTATTTTCATTTCAGATTTTTTAATTTTTCATCGTAGGTGTTAAATATGCATCTTTTTATATCTTCTTTTCTTTTCATTGTAGTCTTTCCTTCCTCTACCTTCCTGAACATGTGAAGTACATTTATAATTGCTGTTTTCACATCTTGGTCTATGATTGTCATCTCTTTTATTTTTGGCTCTGTTTCTATTCATTGTTTTTTCCTCTTTGTTATGGGTTATGTTTTCTACTTTTATCTAGGCTTGTTAATTTTTGATTGGGTTATAGAAATTATGAGTTTTACATTGTTGGATGCAGGTTTTTCTTTTCAATTATTTCTGGGCTTCTCGCTGTGTGTGGTTAAGTTATGTGGAATCAGTTTGATTCTTTCCAAGATCACCTTTAAACTGTGCTAAGGCTTGTCCAGTACAACCTTTAGTCTGGGGCTCATGTGGCACCTCTCCTAAGGCAGGACTTTTCTGAGGACACTGGACAATCTTCTCATCCCATCTGGCAGGAATAGAAAATATTACCAGCTCTGTCTCACGTGATTGTCTCAACGATTTCTTGCCAGCGATTGTTTCCCTCACATGTGTGGAGATGAACCCAGAGCCAAAGACTCAAGAGACACTCTCTGCAGATTTCTAAAGCTTACTCTCCTTTTTCAAGCATCTGCCTTCTCTCTGGTACTATGTCCTCCAAATTCTCCCCACAATTCTGAACTTGATCTCCTCAACTCACTGCGATTACTAGATGCTCTTTGGGTTTCCCCTCTCTGAAACTCTCACCCTGTTGTGAATTGAAGCCCTTGTAGGACTCATCTTGTTCATTTTTTCCTTCTTCGGGGAATCAGTGTTCTGTGCTGCTTGTTTTCCAATAAATGAAACTCACTGTTCACATATTCTGCCTGGTTTTCTGCTTATGTAATGCATGAGGGTAAATTCAAGTCCCGTGATCTGATTATAGAACCAAGTGCTCATTGTACGCACCAGTGTTCATAAATTCAGGGCACATACTAAAAAACCTACAGAGGCCAGGCAAGTAACCCAAATGACTTAAGGGGTGTCAGCAGAAAAGAGCAGGGCTTTGGCCAATAATTTGTACTCCAGATACAAAGTATGGGGCAAAAATTATGTCTTGCGAGGGAGTGGGTCACCATATTGTGCACCTTCAGTTCTGTGCACCTTCTTTCCATTTCTCCTTTGAGTGCAAATCAAAGCTATTAGAAACTCCTCTCTGCAAACTACTCATAGGATATGCATGTTTATAGTGTGCCTTTAATTCAGTACATTAACTTTTAAGGATGTTTGCATTTTCTACCTCAACTATAATTATGTAGTCTTTCTTTCCAGAAAAATTGAGAATTTCAGCCAAAATTCGAAAGAGGTCTTTATGGGAAATGGCTTATGAGAATGGAATGGGGCATGAGAAGAAAGCCGAGTTGAAAAATGGACAAAACCGCAGTACAAACTCTGAAACATCACTCTTATTTTATCCTGAACAGTAGAATCAAGAGTACAATGGCTCAGGGCTAAACATCATAACCTGAGCAGTGATCGTTGTAATTATTTTTCAGAAGATCACTGCAGTCTTCCAGCTAAATGGTCCATCTAATCAAGTTTCAAGAACTAAAATATAAATGTGCATTCACGGGTTCTAAATACATGTTTATAGTTATTCATACGTTTGTTTAAAATCCACTGCATACAAGATACTTTCTGTAACTTGTCAAATGGTGATATAAAAATCCTGTATCTTGAAAAAAGTAGCAATTAAAAAAGAAAACACACACACACATGCACACAAGGAAGTGGGTAGCTGTTGTTCACATAAGCATCCTTAAAATTTGGTCTAATATTTTTATCTCTACTTAACACGCATATAGTAGCGAAACCACAGAGTGATGATCTGAGTACATATTATCTAGCCGCCTATTCCTGCCTCAAAATACAACCAGAGCAACAATAAAGCCAGGACCGAATGTAGGAACTCATGCTTCATGGAGTGACCAACTTCTGAAGGAAGAAAAAGACACGCAGTAAAATCGTCTGAGGAACATACCCAGAACGATAGATTTCATCAATCAAATTCTGTGAACTGGAAAGGTATTTTTTACATCTCAGGAACTTTGTGGGGGATTTTGAGGAAACAGTACTGTCCAGTTTCCCCACCACCACCCTGGAAAATGAAAAACTCGATGTTTGCATACTTCAACCTAAAAGAATAAATTGGTGAGAGAAATGCAGTTCTCAAATAAGAACACCTGGGGGAACATGTAATCCAACAGATAAATGATCAGTAACCACTGAACTCTCACTATGAGAACCTATTTGTCTAATAAGTGCTATATGTCCCATTGTTCCCACATAAAGGTTGCTAGATGCAAATGCAAAAAAAAAAAAAATCATTCATTTCAATAGCTCTATGCAAATAATTTTTTAAAACCACCAAGTGAAAATGAAGCCTAAGCCTTCTCAGACATAAAACAAATTTAATTGTAGACCAATAGTCATTATTTTAATCCAGTCAAGACCTTCCCCAGGGCTAATCTTAGGAGAAGCTGAGAGTACTTAGTGTGATTTAAGAGCAACCAAATACCACCAACCATTCTGACAAATTCTTAACAAGTCTGTCATATAATTTCCTACAATCCACCAATTGGAAAATCATGTTAATTAGCTAGTGTGATGTGTATTTTAAAGACGAGGTCTTTATTGAAAGTGTTAAAGGCTGGAGAATGAAGCAGGGCTTACGATGAATTATTTTAATTAGATTTTAGAGATATCCCCCTTTCTCTCTCATTTATTCCGTAATGAAGCCCTGTTGGTCACTTTGTGAATTCTTTCTTTCTTTTTTCTTTTTCTTTTTTGGCTCCATTCCCATCCCAAACACTCTCGTGTAGACTTTCATCATTTCTCATCTAGATTACTACAACAATTTGCTAAAGCCGTACTGCACCCCATCCTGCTTTGTCCTAGCACTGTAGTATAATATGATGTTTCCTCACTTAAAATCTTTTAATGACTGCCTAATACAAATGGATAAAGGGCAGATGTTTAATGAAGATTCTAAGACCCTTAATATCAGGTGTCTGACTACATTTCTCAACTCATCTCTCACCGCTAGCCAAATGCTCCAGCCAAAACCCAGCGAACTAGAATCCCAGGAAGAGCTCCTGTCAGCGGATCTCCCTCGCTACATATGTGCCATTTCCTTACGAAAAACTCTCCGTCCGTCTAGCTCCCTGCATACCACACTTGACCCCTGGCCATCAAGTCCATTGACGGAGTAGTTAACTCCTACTTACCTTTCAGGACCCATCCTGGATCTAACCTCTCTGGATCCTCCCTGGTAATGTCCCAGGGCACCCCAATGCTGTGGAAAACTGTCTTCCTACACCCATAGCCTTTGGCACATAATCCCATAATAGTAAACATAATAATTGTGTCTCACAGTAGAACCCTAGCGTTGTATATGCTTTTTGAGGGGTAGGATTGCGTATTTATCTTTATCTTTCCTAAGGACTCACATTGTGCCTTTTGCTTGATAAATTTCTTGACTGGATGAATGCAATGTCGGGGGTAGTAATTCCGACAATTAGAAAATGCAACACTTTTAGAGACTACTGTGTGCCAAGTACTTTGGTAAATTATATTAGTTTTATCTTACCACAAGCTTTTCTATAGATTCACTCATTCATTCATTCATTCATTCTTCAAATAGCTCCTGAGAACCTATTGTGCATCAGGCAAAAGCTGGGGGTTCAGTAATGTATCCAAGAGGGTCTGGCGGGAAATTGAATGTAAATTCAAATGAGGTTATCTGGAGAGAATTTAATATACATAGTAATCTACCAAAGTGTGAGCAATGTGGAGGTGCAAATAGTAGAGCCTTCCTATCCCTCCACCTCTGTAAAGGATCCTCTTGTTGATAGATTCCACGTGAATTGCCCAGATTTGGGTGTGCCATCTGTTTCTTACTGAGACTAACTGATGCAAGCCTAGATCCAGAATTCGATCACTTCCTCCCTTCTCCGAGACCAGCTCCCTCATCCTGACCATGGGCATCCTTCACTTCAGCTATGGCTACTCTCCCCTCTCCCTGCTTCTGTTTTTAAAGATTTATTTATTTGTGGCAGGGGACAGGGGCAACGGAAGAGAAGCCCAAGCAGACTCCATGCTGAGGGAGAAGCCCGTGGTGCGAGTGGATCTCATGACCCTGAGATGGTGATCTGAACAGAAACCTAGAGTCTGACACTTAACCGACTGAGCTACCCAGGTGCCCCATCGTCTCCCTGTTCCCTTCCTTCTCCACTCAGTTACCCACAGAGTCCCAGGGAGGCGTGTTTCAAACGCTGATCAGATCATGCCACTTTTTCTGATTAAAAGTCCTTAGGCCGTCACCATCCCATTCAGAGCACATTTCAAATGACTCCAGTGACCTGACAAGGCTGGGCCCGCGTCTTTCTCTCTCCCTTTGTCTCTGTCCCTCTCTATCCTTGTCTTCCTGGTGTTGGTGTGAAAATGCTCAGGCCTCTGCCGCTCCCAGGCTTTTCATGGGAGGACTCCCCCACAGATTGTCATACAATTTGTTACCTCCATCCCTTGGGGTCTCTGCTCTGGTGTCACCTCTTCAGTCAGACCTTCTCCCACCACGCCCCAGAGTACCTGCTCTGTTCACCCTTCTCTTTTTCCTTCACTTGTTGAGCTACTTATTTCACTCTATTATTTATTATCATTTGTGGTACTTAACTGCTGTCTTTATAATGTATTTTTTCCTTTGTTTGCATTGATTTCTAGTCTCTCTGATCGGAACACCATCTCCCAGGAGAGTAGGGTCTATATCAGAACTATTCACAGCTGTCACCAAAGTAACAAAGCTCTTGGCACATAGTAGGCATCCTGTTTGAAATACTGTTACAGAAGAGCATTTATGAGTATCATTACTAAGGTAATACAGGATGCCAAGTATGAGACTTAACATAATAGATATTCAATAAAATGATAACTTTTATTTTTATTATCATTACTATTATGTACAAAACTAAGATAAAAGCAAAATAATGTCCCAGAACATACTCTTCTTTGGTATATATATATATATATATATATATATATATATATATATATATATGAATAAGATTTAATATAACTCCCAAATTCTTATTTTGAAACCATACCTAAGATTTAAAATAAATTCTACCAATTATAACTGAAAATCAACAGTATTTCAGTATTTTTATTGATATATCTGTGTACATATGCACATACATATATTCTCACAACATCTGAAATTTAGTAGATGCTCAATAAATTGCAGTCATTTCTTCAGATGAATTTAGGTAATATTAGCATTATGACAGTAAATATAAATATTACCAGTGCAAATTTTATGAGTTAATGAAAAAGCTAAGTGCTACCATTAACTGAATATTTACCACATTTTTATTCCTAGGAATAATGAAATGTTAACCATTTTAAAATGCTAATAATAATAGTTTCACTTTTATTTATTTATTAACCTTTTGGGTAAAGCACAAAGAATAGTGGCGTGGCATTCCTATTTAATTCTTATGGACTCAATAAAGTTTAAGGTTAAAACAACATATCTGAATTTTTTAACAGGTTCCATTTGCGAGGTTTGGGATGATTTGACCTGCTTATAATAGATATGGAATCTTATTTACTGAAACAAAAACATATGTGTTGTGTTTGAAGACTGTAGTTGGGCTTATACCTGCTAACAATTAACAGTAAATAATAAAATACTTAATCAGGGGTCCCTGGGTGGCTCAGTCGGTTGAGTATCTGCCTACAGCTCAGGTCATGGTCCTGGGGTCCTGGACCGAGCCCCAAGTTGGGCTCCCTGCTCAGAGGGCATCTGCTTCTCCCTCTCCCTTTGTCCCTCCTCACCCACTTGTGCTCCCTCTCTCAATAAATAAAATCTTTTAAAAATTAAAAAAAAACTAACCATAAATTAAATGGGTTCATAATTTCAAGTCTTTGTACAACTTATATAAGAACTATTTTCTCTCATGTGTTCCAGTTAAATATGATCATTCACTCATTCATAACCATAAGCACATCAAGTGATAAATCTACCCCTCTTAAAACAACATTTTCTTCTCAAAAAATTTGAAATGTAAAAAATGATCTTTTCTTTTTTCCAGACAATTTAAACAAGGCAATACATTAAAAAATCAATCTCAGTCAATTTGCAGCATATGTCCTAGGAAGAGTTAGGTAGGAATATAAATCAAATAAATATAAGTCAATTAAATTCAATATTATTAAAAGGGGACTACAAATAGAACTGCTATACTCAGCTGCTAAGGAAATCTCTCTAAATGCAATGGATATTTTTATAGCCAAAAAAGATCCATTTTCCCTAATAGAGAATGGAATCCTTCTATCTCAGTGTACACTTTCACCATCCCATGCCTGTATTTTTGTCAATGGTCATTTAATTTTATACTACTATTGTTGAAAAATTGTTGGTAGTACACTGCAGATTTTCCCATCTGCCTTTAGAAATGCTCCAGAATATCTTTCAAAGATTGATAAATTATTCATTTCCTGAAGTTGTGCATCAGAGCTTTGTGGTCCGTAAATCGTCTGTAATAAATTATGCAAGGTGCACCTTACAGACACAGGGTCTAAAAGAGACCCCGCGTGTGCTACATTCCTCCCTCAGAAGAGGTGGTTTCATTCACTGGCATGTTTCAACATCCTTCCAGGTGATTGCAGAACTTTACACAATCTAGAAATTTACTTTGCATCCAAATCGATGCAATTTCATTGCGCCAAAAAAACTGTCTCCCAGTTTCTCTTTGGAAAAAGCCGGTGTATAGAAGGCATTTGGCTTTGTATGATTTTCTGACCAGGTCCCAGGTCTACCACTTATTTACCCATTTGATGGCAGAGTTTTACCCTTAGTTGGTCATTGTTTTCATGTAAATTGAAAAATTCTTTTTCTGATATGACATTACAGGTTATCTTTAGATTTCATTTGACTGTAACTATACCATGATCTTCAGGAGCATTTCAACAGAATTCAGTATTCTTCTGGAATACTCCATCTGAGCGCCAGCCCCACCTCCTTTCCTGTCCCCAAAGCTGGAAAGGTTTTCCAGCTGGAGACTCCTTGACATCTGTCTGGGCTAACTTTCAACAGTGGAAATATATACGTAATAGCAATGAGACTTCAACTGTCAACCACCAAATTTAAGTATATTAAAAGCTGTCTTCTGGCTACATTTCATTGCACTATAGATACCCAGTGATTTCAGGAAAACAATCAGTTTCTCGAATAGTGTAAGAAACACTAGGGTATGGTGGTGGGAACAACTGGGTTCCTCATTTTGGCACCGAATAAAACATAAACTCACAAACCTGCTGTAAAGCAAAACCTGACCTTCACTTTACATCCGTGCTTAATTCCTGCATTTGAGTCAACATGAGCTGTACCCTTCATTCCTCTGGATTGCAAGAAGGAAAATCAGCCTGGCTGTGTTCAAATTTCCTACAGCACATCATTCATTTAACCTATGTCCCAGAAATTCTGATCTTCAGTATGTGCCCAAACAAGAAGAGTATTTGCAAGGATACTCTGAGTAACAGCCCAAAATAAGGGAAAAAAAAAAAAAAAAAAGTCGAATGTCTTTCACTAGTAAAATGAATAAATAAGCTGTGGTATGTTCATACATGGAATATTATCTAGCAGTGAGAATTAACATGATCATATGGGTTAATTGCAATATTAAGCAAAAGAAACCAGACACAAGATTTACATACTATGTAACTCATTTATATCTGAAGTTCAGACACAAATATACAGTATTAAAAATCAGATCATGACTATCCTGTGAAGGGAACAGTGACTGGGAAGGAGAAGGAGTCTTCTGGAATTGAGTAAATTCTATATCTTCATCTGGGCGCACATCACACAATTTGGTCACATTATGAAAATTCACAGCACTGTGCCCTGATGATTTGTCTCCTTTTCTGAATGTATGTCCCACTTCAATAACAGGTAGTAAAAACAAAACCTCAGAAAAGATCCAAATGCAAGCAAAATATACCAGCCAGAAGAATAAAGGTTTCGCCAAGTTCTCAGCTCACTGGCCATGCAGAAAATAAAACTCCATGAATTCTCAGAAAAATACCATGTCTACCCTTTATGTCACCAGTTTAAAACTGCCCAAAGAGATTGATCTCATCTGAGGTTCCACACATTTTATTCAAAACAGATTTGAGTTCTGATTTAGTTCTGTCTGTTCCCATGGTGCTTGGTGAGTGGGCTTCAGAATTTGAGTATTGTGCAGACTGTCATCTCCAGATGGACCAAGGTTGCTCTGAGGAAGCATCACCAACCCAGCTTCTACATGCTGTGATTGGCTGTTGTACCCTCATAACTCAAACCAGGGGGAAAAAAAAAGAAAAGAAAGGAACCAAAAAGTCTAGACTTCTACCCAACGCTTCCTTCACTAAAGGTCACTTTGCGCTGTTGATGAGATCTGTACCATGATGGAGATGCCCCATCACGGAGGGATTTCCCACTCCTGTGATCTTTGCAGACCTCATCATTCGTTGTCAGTGGTGTTATCATCCTACACCTCGTCAGACTTATTCACACCAATCAGTAACTGTGAAAATTACGTGGCCACCAAAATGCGGAGTCATTGTTCCGATGGGTCTGCTGCATGGGGTTTTGATCGCCGCCCCCCCCAACAGTTCTGAAGCAGCAGACCCGGTGATGGTCTCCTTCTGATTGAATTAGTGCCCCACAGAAGTCTGATCCTTTCCTCTTCCTCCACTGTCTACCCTCCACTCGCAGGAGGATTTCAATTTAGAAGTGATCAAGAAAGCAACATCTAGTTTCAGGGAATAATTGTCTCTTTTGATGTGATCTGCTTTACATAAAAATGAATAAAGATGCACATTTATGGAGAAGCACTTGCCGTTTGAAAGTGTTTTACAATCAGCAAGCCATTTTTCTCTGAGCTTCTACGGAAGGAAAATCAATCTTCCTCCAACAACACCCCCCCTTCCCCTACCCCCAAATTTTTTGGGTGTAAAAGACTAAATCCAAATGACCCAGACAAAACTTGAATAGCAAGTCACTGACAGGGCTGCCTAGAACCAGGGGCCAGTTTTATCGAGGTCTTTGAGTTGAGGGGGTTTTTGTCTTATGATCTAACTTAGAAAGACGGTATAATACAGCACAGTGTGGTATAATATGTCCCCCTCTCCTTATGATTTCTTTGGCATACTAAGTCTATTTGCATCAACCCATAAACACTTTCTCTCTAGTCATTGTGGGGGCAGACATCAGACTTCTTCCAAAATTTAGTACATCTTGCTTCATCAGGCTGTACGTGCTGAAAGATACTAAAAGACATATATTCATCTTTTCAACTTCTTTGCCATTTCCCCATACCAAGGAGATCGGGAGCAGGAAAAAGCTTGATGTATCAAATAGAGAAATGCTTTGCACACTGAAAGGGCTCGACTCTACATATCATTCTTTATCAAATGGAAAATCTACACAGTCAAATAGAGGAAGATACGTTTTGGAAAGTTTATTAAACAGAACAAGGGGTGCCTGGGTGGTTCAGTTGGTTAAAGGTTAAGCATATGACTCTTGATGTCAGCACAGGTCATGATCTCAGGGTTCTGAGATCCAGCCCTGCCTCACCTCTGTGCTCAGCGGGGTGTCTGCTTCTCTCCCTGTCCCTTGACCCCATCCTCCTATCTCTCTCAAATAAATAGATAAATAAGCCCTAAAAAAAAAAAAAAAAAAAGCCAACATAAAAGAGCAAGCACCCAGATCTTCTAATGCTGGTGTTTCTGCTCAATGCACTCACCTTCTTCAACTTTTTTATGTGATGTTGGAGTTGAGATCAATATGCAATGAATTTTTATTATTTTGAAAAATAGAAAACAATGGTAGTCATTCCTGGTTAAGCCCAGAACTGAAAATAGATACATAGCATTGAAGACAAAAGCAACAACAACAACAACAAACTCTTCTGACTTTCATTGGCACCTTTTCTACTAGGGTTCCAGCTGATGTTGAAAATGACATAAGAGGTCAAAGCCCTCCAACATCTTCCCTGTCTCTGCAGGCAGCTCTGCCTTCTGTTTCAGGTCTGTCTTTCAGTCCTTGAAGGTCACAGCATAATGTCTTGAAAACTAAAACTGAAAAAAAAATCCAGATGTGTGGAAATAAAAATGAATGACTCTTAGGCCCCATAAACAGAAAATCTTGGCATCCTTTCAATATTGGGGGTTGACTACTAATTTCTATCATCTTTTAATTGGATATTTCTTTTCTTAATTTGGGAAAGATACCTGCCACATATTAGAATTATGTTCCTCAGAACACTTGGTCAATGGTTTCTGTGTTCAAAATAGTTTGGGAGACGCTGAAGTGTATGTAGTTATCTCGGGTGTTATGGGTACAACTGCAATAAAGACCAAGACATCATGCTCGAAAGGTGCCTCTTTAACTTTCTTTTAACCCGGCCTCTTTCCAATATGTCCAATTACAAAACCTATTTCTTAAGAAACCTAAATAAGAAGTGATGTTCTTCAGAATACTCTTTGGGTCCTTGGGCTTGGGCTTAGCCCATGGGAAAACAAACAGGAAGTAAGAGAATGAGGGGAACCTGTGGCCAGTGTAGTTTTGCTCTGTTGTAACTGTAATTTGGGCCTTGGTTCTGGTAACTACAGTTCCTGCAGGGCAGTCCATTCTCCACAGAGCTATTTTCAAGGAGCTCTGGTAACTGTTTCCTCCCGTTGCTCCTCTAAGCCTTGGGTGGTAATACTTTTCCTTGTTACCAGTCACAGGGAGCTCAACATCTTTTCTTTTTTAATTTTTAATTTTTTTTCAGTGTTTCAAGATTCATTGTTTATGCACCACACCCAGTACCCCATGCAATACGGGCCCACCTTAGTACCCACCACCAGACTCTCCCAACCCCCCACCTTCTCCCCTCCAAAACCTTCAGTTTGTTTGTCAGAGTCCAGAGTCTCTCATGGTTTGTCTCCCCCTCCGATTTCCCCTATTTCACTTCTCCTCTCCTTCTCCCAGTGTCCTCTGTGTTATTCCTTATGTTCCACAAGTAAGTGAAACCATATGATAATTGACTCTCTCTGCTTGACTGATTTCATTCAGCATAATCTCTTCCAGTCCCGTCCATGTTGGGTATTCGTCCTTTCTGATGGAGGCATAATACTCCATAGTGTATATGGACCATATCTTCTTTATCCATTCGTCTGTTGAAGGACATCTTGGCTCTTTCCACAGTTTGGTGACTGTGGCCATTGCTGCTATGAACATTGGGGTACAGATGGCCCTTCTTTTCACTGCATCTGTATCTTCGGGCAGTTGCGGGGCCATGGGGAAGCTCTATTCTCTTAAACCTGCTCATCAATATAAATAGTCCTTCAGGTCTCTGTGGTGGAACGACCCAAGTGGGCTTCTATTTATTGACACAGACTGGTATCATACACATGTCTTATTCATTGGAACCCTGTTTCTAGAGCAGTACTTAGCATATAATACATATGCTTCCAAACAACAGAAAAAAATGCTGAATTAAATAAGAATGATTTCTTTTACTGTTGTTACTAAATAAATTAAACGAAATAACAAAAATTAAGGAGCCAAATAACAAAGCTCAAAACTTTGGGAGCATTTGCAACACACACACGCGTGCACACACACACACACATGTATACATTCTTCATGATTCTTTGTGTTTAGACATGAGAAGTTTTATAAAGAAGAGTTTCATTAAGCCTGTGAAGATGGTTAAAAAATTACTGGGACGCCTGGGTGGCTCAGTTGGTTAAGCAGCTGCCTTCGGCTCAGGTCATGATCCCAGCGTCCTGGGATCGAGTCCCACATCGGGCTCCTTGCTTGGCAGGGAGCCTGCTTCTCTCTCTGCCTCTGCCTGCCATTCTGTCTGCCTGTGCTCGCTCTCTCCCCCCCCTCTCTCTGATAAATAAATAAAATCTTTAAAAAAATTACTATCACTGTTTTTATCTCTAAATCGTGCCATGCATCAACATGTAAACTAATCAATACTTAAAATAGGAAAGATATTATAGTCACAAGCCAGAACCTAAAACAAGTTCCTTGAAGTTTCCTATTCATCAAGCATCTAAGAGAAATTAGTTTAGCAGAATTTAGCACATTTATTGTTGTCTTAACTTAGAGACTGTTTACTCTTGTGATTCTCAACACCATAACTTCAGTACCCTTTTTATAATAGATGCCTTACCATTTTTCTTTACTAAATGTAATTTATATATAATATACTCACATACCAATTTCAAAAATCTATATAATAAGCTGACTATAACATTAAAGTTACGTAAAGAAAAATAATGTTTAATAAAATGTGTTTCAACATATAAATGCTAGAACATGACTCCACCATAGAGGACATACAAAGTTCTTGGATCTTTATGTAGAATCCTATGCAAGACTCATGCAGGTGTGCTATAATAGAACTCAAATGCAGAAGTGTCATTGCTTTTAGTAATATGATTTTCTTATCTGGGAAACAGGTCATCTTGTTAATAGCATTAGCCTTATTACTTTGCCTTTGTGTGCTTTGTCCTTCAAAGTGGGAATTTGAAATGTTCACCTTAGAAGACATAGTACTTGTTAAGGATCCACTGTTTTATATCTATTGCTGTGTAACAAGTTACCCCAGTGGGAGAAGGAGAGTGGAAGATACAGGCTTTCAGTTATGGAATGAGTAAGTCATGGGAATAAAAGGCACAGCATAAGAAACAAATGCGATGATATTGTCCTAGTGATATATGGGGATACATGGTAACTACCCTTATACTGAGCACAGCATAGTGTATAAACTTGTCAAATCACTATGCTGTATACCTGAAATTAATGTAGCGTGTGTGTCAACTATACTCAAAGTTAAAATAATAGCCAAAAGTTAGTAAAAGTGAAAATGAAAAACAATGACTCTCAAACCTAGTGGCTTAAAACAACAATCTTGATTTTCAGAATGAGAGCTCATACAATCCTCTCCACAAAAAGCAATGCTAAATTGGACAAAATGATCAAAAACCACTCTACCAGTCCTTAGGAAAGTAACCAAAGATACACAACAAACTGAGAAGTATTTGTTCAAGAAAAACTACTAAATTTCAAGTAAAACTAGTGAGTATCTTTAAGGCCAATTTAGTCCTTTCCCTCAGTTGGGTCAACATGTTAGATCTCCTGGGGTGAGACAAGTCCTGGGAACCATGAGCTTTGCTGCTGAAGGAGGCCAACTGGATTCGGAGCAGATCCAGTGCCCCCGGGCATTGTCAGAGAGAGTAATGATCTTGGTAGCAGATGAGTGAGGAATGTTAGCGTCTCAGCAAGTGTGAGGTTGAGACCTGGTTGGGGAAACTGTCAGACTGACAGGAGACCTAGGAATTTAACAGTGAAAGCTGGATAATAAAACAACAACAAAGGGCCTCGATAAACTCCCACATATTCCTGGTGGTCTGGAAGCCTGCACACATGCATCAGTACGTGTGCACACTAAGGAGAGACTAGAGAGGCTCCTAGACATCCCCATGAATCAAGCAGAGAGAAGGAAATAATGAAGACTAAAGTAAAAAGAAATAAGTTGAAAGAAGAACAATGGAGATAATCAAAGAAACCAGAAGTTAATATTTTTTAAAGATGAGCCAAATTGACAAAGGTTCAGCTTGACAAACCAGGCACAAAGGAAGACTCAAAGAAACAAAATCAGGAATGAAAGAGAAGAAACCTGGACGAACACTACAGAAATTAAAAGGTTTATAATATAACACTATGAACAACTGTGTATCAACAAATGTATTGATTAAGGTGAAATGAGTAAATTCCTAGAAAAATAAAAATTAATAAAAGTGACTCAAGAGGAAATAGATCATCTGAATAAACCAATAAGGGGTGAAAAAGTTAAATTAGAATGGAACACCCACCCACAAGATAAGCCCAGGCCTGGATGACGTCATTGGTGAATTCTACTTAAAGAATTTTGTTCAATATAGAGAACAATATTGATATCTCAGAAACCCTTTCAGAAAAGTGGGATATGTTCGATCAGTTCCCAACTCATTCTATTTGGTGTTACCCTAAAGCCAAATAGAGACACACAAAAAGTGAAGATTATAGAACAATAATCCCTTATGAATACAGACATAAAAAATTGTCAACAAAATATTACCTAATGGAACATATATAAAGCAATATATAAAAAGCACTACAATATATAAACAGGTAGGATTTATCCCAGGAATGCATGCTGATTTAACATGCAAAATTTAAATTAGCATAAATTACAACATTGATAGAATATAAGACAGAAATCACACAGTCATCTCAAAAGACCATGAAAAATTATTTGACAGTTTGCAACCACCAGTTCCTGGGAGAAAAAATGACAACACCCGTATCTAAAAATCTGGGGACATAAAGAAATTTATTCAGTCTCCTAAAAGGAATATATGGAAAACCTACAGCTAACATCATACTTAATAGTATGTTAGAGATTTCTAAAGAAACAGAACCAACAGGACACACACACACACACACACACACAGATTCAGATTTAAGATTGACTTGCCCTACAGATTTTCACTTGCCCTACAGATGGGCAGATATCTGCCAACAACTGCCTAAGAGACAGACCCCAGGCAATTACCACTCACTATGTTATGAGTAAATAAAATGTTTTCTTTTAAAACCTCTCTAAAAAAGAGCTTTACTGTGGTATAATTTCTTTGCCATATTCATCCCTTTAAAGTATACTATTCAACACATTTTAGTAATCTGCAAGTGAAAATCTGTAGGGAGAGTCAGTAGGCTAGAAACTTAGACAGGATTTCTGTTATCAGCTTAAGGAACAATTCATTCTTTGGGCCACCTCAGTCTTGGCTCCTAAGGATTGGATGAGGACTGGTCCAATATTCCCTGCTACAGCATAAATGGACCCCAAAATATTCTTTTAAGTAAAATAAGCCATAGACAAAAGACTGTACGTTGTATGATTTCATTAATATGAAAGGTACAGAAAATGTAAATCTATAGAGACAGAAAATAGATTATTGGTTGCCTTTGGCTGAAGGTGAGAGCAAGCTTTTACTGAAATTTGCCTGAGGGATCTTTATGAGGTGATTCTAAGATGGGATTTTGGTGATGGTTGCACAATTCTCAGTTTACTAAAATATGTTGAATTGTATACTTTAAAGGGATGTATATGGCAAAGATATTACGCCACAGTAAAGCTCTTTTTTAGAGGGGTTTTAAAAGAAAACATCTTATTTACTCATAACATAGTGAGTGGTAATTGCCAGGGGTCTGTCTTTTCAGGCAGTTGTAGTCACTTTTGAGCAAATTGGCGGCCTTTACTGAAAGAATAGTTAAACCCCAATTTAGAAAACAAATGAGCACATCTGAAGCAGAAGCAGAGTGACTCCCTCGAAATTCCTGCTGAGGGGGTCTCTCAGAGAATCCTCCTGATCATGCTCAGAGTAGTCACCAACGGTAACTACCTGCTTACATATTCATCATTTCTTTTCCTTAAACGGCAACAGTGTTGGTTCTTTAAATGCTCCTATCAAGCTTCCTTAAGCACCGTGAGCTGTTTAGGGATGTGTGAGGATGAAAGTAAGCTAAGCAGAAACTGAAGATTAGGGGAAAACATGTAGGTGGCCTTCTCAAGAATGGTGGTGGAAAAGATGCAATTAAACATGTGTTTTCTGAGAAGAATGCCCTGAAGTTTAAGCAATGCACACATTTCATAATGGAAATTTTCCATCTGAGAACTGAAGGTGTGGTACTCAAGGGTGTGGTCAGGCATTGTGGGAGTAAGTCTGAGTCTCCAAAGTCTTGAGCTTCAAAGTTCCAGGACTGCTACCGGTTCACACCCCTCTCTCCACCTGATCATAAAACATTCCCTCAGATGACAGAAAGAATCAGAGCAATGATTCTGTGCTTTCTAAGTACGGTTTTCAACCTTAACTAATGTTTTACAGTTTTGGTTAAGATTGAAGTTACTCTCGCCCTTAATGTAGTGGGGTCCCATAACCAGATAGTGTCTTCTTACAGGTTAGTAGGGAGTCTGTGTCCTAGGAATGGAGAGAGGAGTCATTTGGTGATGAAGAGTAGGCGCCCCCATAAAAAATACGCTCCCAGTAACACAATTTACATTAAAAAGGAATGGATGGGGCACCTGGGTGGCTCAGTCAGTTAAGCCTCTGCCTTTGGGCTCCGGTCATGATCCCAAGGTCCTAAGATGAAGTTCTCCATTGGGGAGCCTGCTTCTCCCTTTACTGATCCCCCTGCTTGTGCTCTCTTTTTCTCTCTCTCTGTTAAATAAATTAATAAAATATTAAAATAACAACAACAACAAAAAAAGGAATGGACAGCCAGTGATTATTTGATACTTCCTATGTACCAGGCACTTTGCTATTTGCTACCTGCGTTGTCCTCTTCAGTATGTGCAACATCTCCTTAAGGTCTTTCTACTCCCATTTTACAGATGAATTAGTAGAGTCCTTAGCAGACCAAGTTGTGAAATGCCCCATATAACATAGAGTGTTGAGCTGAGATCTGAGGCCAGTGTATTTAGAATTTAACTCTGAGATGAAAAGCATGTTGCTACTCTTAGACAAGCTGAGAATCCCCAAATCCCCCTGCACTATTTTCTCACCTTGACCATCCATTTGCTCACTCCTTTCCTTCATCTTTGGAAGAATTCTTGATGGGAGGTCATGATAAAAGTGAGTACAACTAGACTCCAGAGGTAAGATGTAGAAAGGAATCCCTAAAATCCCTAAGAGAAACTTCCTGGAGTTATATAAAGCAGCTATAATTCTCTGAAAAATTCTAGCTCTATATATGTTTAATAATAAAGGTCATCTACAGAATTTTTCTAAGATTTTTGAGATTGGGGTGGTCATCCTCTTCACCTCTGAGTACTTTTTCACTGAAATCTGTGCTACAAACCTTCCTATAAAAACAGTCTCTTTGGTATCATCAACTGTATAACTGAGTATGGAAATATATCTCACAGTTAAAAAAAAAAAAAAACAAAAAACAACATATAATCCGTGTACTTCCCAGACGAGCTCTAAGCTCAGTAAGGCTGTCAAAGAACTTGTCTCCCCATGACCTTAGGTACCCATATAGTATTTATGAAATCACAATGAGTATAATGATAATATAAAACTTCAACCACATCAGACCAAATGCTTGATCTCTGGAAGAGATATGGACAGGGATGCATTTTAAGAGGCTTATTTTCTTAGGACACGTAGGCTTCAAGTAAGGGTGTGTAGGGTGGGCTTTTCCCTGGAATAACAAAGATCAAACAGCTCCTGCTTTTTTACCTGGCACTTTACAGGTGTGCCTTACCACGTCCACACCACTCTGCAGCATTCTTTAAAGGTATCATCACAGTCAACGAGACAGTATTTTACTCACTCCCAAGCCTATATACTGCTGAAGATTTACTGCCAACTTGATTTATGGACTTCCTTTGCTCCATTCTGGTATCAGTAGAATGCATGACCCTATTTTCTTTCCATTCAAACTTTTCTTGAACATGGAAGTAAACTGTGTGAGATAAAAACCTATGTGATACTCTCTTTGAATTGAAAGGTAGGTTAACAGAACTGGCGAGAGAGGGTCGACGCATGAAAAACTGCGGTTCTAAGAGGGAAAGAATTCTACCCTGAGCTGTCTCACTGGCTAGTTGGATTACCTTGGAAAAGTCACTGAACTTTGGGAGTCCTCAGGTTTCTAATGGTAACACTAGAAGAATGCTTCCTGTGGGGCACCTGGGTGGCCCAGTGGGTTAAGCCTCTGCCTTCGGCTTAGGTCCTGATCCCAGGACCCTGGAATCAAGCCCCGCATCGGACTCTTTGCTCAGCGGGGAGCCTGCTTCCCCCTGCCCCCCGCCTGCTACTCTGCCTACTTTTGATCTCTTTGCCTCTGCCAAATAAATAAATAAAATCATTAAAAAAAAAAAAAAAAGAATGCTTCCTGCCTGGCCATTTCTACGTGTAGTTGATAATATATGCCAAAGTGCTTTGAGAAGAATACAACATTATACAAAAATATAGTAAGCCTTGGAGTATTTTAGTGACCTTGTCAAAGACTATAGACAAAGTTGTCAAACCGGTTTCCTCTTCTTACCTTCTTACTTTCCATGTTGCTGCATACAGGAAGGCAGAGACAGTCCTGAACGATATGCATCTTTGCTTCCCTTTCTTGACTGTGCCCCACATCCTATAAACACCCCCCCCCCCACTCCATGGTTACCTGTTTTAGCCGTGACTGCACAGGTATTCTATTTTAAAGATCACTGACATCGAAATAAAAACTCCCTGTAAACTGGAAACTATAATTTGAGGTCTCTGAGACACGGGTTCTCAAAGAGCTAGCCATTATTATAAAGTCGTATGTTATTTTATATGTTTAATTCATTCTTATATATAAGCATTATATAGAACTTTTTTATATATTTTAAAAATTACTTAATTGGTAACACACTCTGCAAATCATTCTGCATTTTTTTACTGCCTAAATTTTGTTTCCCCAAGTTTATCTATGTTGGGGTACGAACTCTGGCTTCATAATTTTAACTGATACACAATTGTATGATGATGCCAATTTTTAAAATTCATTTCCCTTCTTATTGTGATTTTAATATTATAAACAATGTTGCAATAAGCACCATTGTTTATGTGTCCTTTACATTAGGGTGAGAGATTCTCAGCTAAGTTTCATCATCAGGGTCAATTTGCAGAGTTAACGGCACTAAATATTAATAAATTGTTCTGAAATGGGACATCATCTTCCCCTTTCACAGAACTGTCTCTGTTTCCCATGTCCACCCAAAACTTGATATTTTTATACCTTACTTTTCTCTTTCTCTTTACTGAAATATATGCTATGTACAACAGGATGCATAAAACATACATGGAATTTTATTTTTTTTCATTTTTCAAACTTTTATTTAAATTCTACTTAGTTAACATATAGTGTGATATTGTTTTCAGGAGTAGAATTGAGTGGTTAGTCACTTACATATAACACCTAGTGCTCACCAGCAGTGCCTCCTAAATCTCCATCACCCATTTAGCCCATCCCCAGCCTGCCTCCCTCCAACAACCCTGTCTGTTTTCTAGCATTAAGAGTCTCTTATTGTTTGCTTCCTTCTCTCTTTTTTTCCACTTTCTCTATGTTCATGTTTTATTTCTGAAATTCAACATATGTCACTTATCTTTTTCTGATTGATTTATTTCACTTTGCATGATATACTCTAGCCCTATCCACATCGCTGCAAATGGTAGGACGTCATTCTTTTTGATGATGGAATAATAGTCCTGTGTGTGTGTGTGTGTGTGTGTGTATGTGTGCGCATGTATGTAATATATATGTATATAGGCACCATATATATATAGTCCATTCATCAGCCAATGGACAACTGGGCTCTTTCCATAGTTTGGCTATTGTTGCTAATGCTGCTATAACCATTGAGATGCATGTATTTTTGTACCCTTTGGGTAAACACCTAGTAGTGCAGTTCTGGGTTGTAGGTTGTATTTTAACTTTTGGAGGAACCTCCATACTGTTTTCCAGAGTGGCTGCACCAGTTTGCATTCCCACCAACAGTGTAAGAGGGTTCCCCTTTCCACATTCTTGCCAACATCTGTTGCTTCCTGGGCTATTTTAGCCATTCTGGCAGGTTTGAAGTGGTATCTCATCATGCTTTTGATTTGTATTTCCCTGATGATTAGTGATGTCAAACATCTTTTCATGTGCTTGTTAGCCATCTGTATGTCTTCTTTGGAAAAATATCTATTCGTGTCTTCTGCCCATTTCTTAACTACATTCTTTGTTTTGGGGGTGTTGAGCTAGATAAGTCCTTATAGATTTTCGATACTAGCCCTTTGTCAGATATGTCATTTGCAAATATCTTCTCTGGTTCTATAGACTGCCTTTTAAGTTTTATTGATTGTTTCCTGCATTGTGCAGAAGCTTTTTATCTAGATGAAGTCCCAGTAGTTCATGTTTGCTTTTTTCCCCTTGCTCCTGGTGACATGTGTAGTAAGAAGTTGTTATGGTTGAGGTCAAAGAGGTTTCTGCCTGTGTTCTCTAGGATTTTGATGGTTTCCTCTCTCACTCTTAGATCTTTCATCCATTTTGGAATTTATTTTTATGTATGATCTTAGAAGGTGGTTCCAGTTCTATCTTCTGCATGTTGCTGTCACATATATGCAATTTTAAATAATAAAAATAATATTAGTGGTATTAATTATTATTAATTAATTTTTAAATTGTTTTATTATTAAATTATTGTTTATATTATTATAAATTGTTGTTAAATTAATTAATAATAATAGTAGTAGTGGTAGTAACATGAAATAAACATTTATATGCCCATACACCAGTTAAGGAACTGAACTTCACATTTCTTTCTCTTTCCCACTCTTCTGCACTATTATGCAATTTGACTTAATCAATCACATTTTTTATAACTTCACCATATATTTAAAAACGAATAAACAATACATTGTTTCATTCGTTTGCTTTTGAACTGCATATAAATAGTACATTACAGTTTGCATTATTTTATACATGGCTCCTTTAGCTCAACATTGTATTTTAAGTTTATCCATGTTGTTGAGTATAGCTCTAGGTTATTTCCTTCCACTGCTCTATGATATTTCACTTATAAATAGTATGAACCACTCTACTGCTCATTGATTCTGGCTTAGGTCTAGTTTTTTATATTCATGATTTTTGCTCATTTTTTTCTTTTAATTTGTCATTGTCATAATGATCCTGAGGAATTCTTCACATTATGAAAGATAGCCTCTGAAGAGGGCTACCACCAGTGCTATCCTTACCTATTTCAAATGCGTTGCATGCTTCAAGAGGTGGTCTGTCTTCCCTCTCCTAGAATCTGGGCTGGTCTCATGACTTACTTTGATCAGTAGCATGCAATGGATATATAACTGTGCCAGTCCCAGGTCTAGGTTTTAAGAAGCCTAGCAGCTTCCGCTTTCGATTTTGACTTCATTTCTTTCTTAGTCTTGAAAGATAGTTTAGCTGGGTATAGAAATCTAAGCTTAAAGTTTATTTTCTTTCAGGTTTTTGAGGATACTATTTCACTATCTTTTGGCTTTATTGTTACTATGAGAAGTAAGCTGTTCCTCTAACTACCAGTCCTTAATGTAATCCCTTTCCTAGCCCCCATCCTAGATGCAATTTCACTATGCTATGTCTGGGTGAGAATTTCTTATATTTATTTCATTTTATGTCTTTGCCAAGTATGAATTTATTTATATAACTATTTATATGTGCATGTATATATGCATGCATGTATGTTTTGGGATTTTCTTGATTTCTTTAAAGTGTCACTCCTTCCTCTCTTCATTTATGGAAGATTCTTAACATTATCTAAGAAAAAAAAATCATCTTCCTTAATCTCTCTCTGCTCTCTTTCTAGGGCTCCAATTAAGTATATTGTAGAAATTTTCTCCTTATCATTCATGTCTCATAATCTCTCTCTATTTTTTTTTTTTTTTTTGTCTCTCCATGCTACATTCAAATAACATTTTCTTAACATAACTTTGGCTATGTTTAACAGGGCACTAATCTCATCCATTGAGTTTTTAATTTCAGTTATTAAATTTTTATTTATAGAAAATTGATTTGGTTCTTTTTCAAGTACATTGTCTCTTTATAGGTGCTTGTTACATAGATATTTTCAGTGCTTTTTTAAAAAAGATTTTATTTATTTATTTGACAGAAATCACAAGTAGGCACAGCAGCAGGCAGAGAGAGAGAGAGGAGGAAGCAAAGTCCCTCCTGAGCAGAGAGCCTGATGTGGGGCTCAATCCCAGGACCCTGGGATCATGACCTGAGCCAAAGGCAGTGGCTTTAACCCACTGAGCCACCCATGTGCCCCTTCAGTGTTGTCTTAAGAGTTTTTGTAGACATAGTAAGGATAGTTGTTTTGCAATCTTTATTTGATATTTCCAACATCTGATGTTTTTACAGGTCCATTTAGGCTCTCTGTCTTATTTTTGTTTTCTTAACCTGATGATTCATTGCCATGGTTTCAAATGTCCTTGTATACTTATTTATTGATTGTGTACTGTCATCATTCTGGAAAAATTATTTGTGAGGTCTCTATGAAGCCTGTAGTGACAGTAAATGCTTTCTTCCATTGATGGCTTGCATTTTCTTTGGTCAGTCACCTAGGAAATTTACCAATCAGGGAACAATTTTATTTATTTATTTACTTATTTAATATATATAAATATAAAATCTAATTTTATATATATATATATATATATATATAGAGAGAGAGAGAGAGAGAGAGAGAGAGCAGGCATGAGCAGGGTTGGAAGTGAGCAAAGGGGGAGGGAGAGAGAGCATCTTAAGGGGGCTCCAAGTTGAACACAGAGCCCAGTAGAGGGCTAGATCTCATGACTCTGAGATCATGATCTGAGCTGAAATCAAGAGTCAGTCACTTAACCAACTGAACCACCCAGACACCCCAACCAATCAGGGAACAATCTAAGCTAAATTTATAGTTGAATTTTTTTTGGCCTCTTAGGTGATGTAAATTTGGATTGAAAATGTACACAAGGATTAGGAAGCATTTTTTTTTTAAAGATTTTATTTATTTATTTGACAGAGAGAGATCACAAGTAGACAGAGAGGCAGGCAGAGAGAGAGAGGGAAGCAGGCTCCCTGCTGAGCAGAGAGCCCGATGCGGGACTCGATCCCAGGACCCTGAGATCATGACCTGAGCCGAAGGCAGCGGCTTAACCCACTGAGCCACCAGGTGCCCCGGAAGCATTGTTTTTTTTTTTTTTTCCTTCTATTATGGTCTATGAAAAAATGACTTTCTTTGTGATCCAGAGATTAGAAGATTTATTTCTGACTCATCCTTTCTCTAAAATTATGGCTACATAGAGATTTCCAATAATATAACAAGAATCTCCTGTTAGTTCTGGGCTTTAACTTATTCATTCCACACACATAAGATCCATCTGAAATGAAGTCCATCTTTTCTGAAGTTATCAAATGATTTAAAGGATGAGGCAACTTGAGCTCTCTGCTTACATTTCTGGTTTCCCCTAGATTTTGATACCATTATTTCTTACTACATAGACTTTAAGGTTTACCAAATATTTTAATTACCATTTGAAATTATTTTCAGTGACAGGGTTGGTCCAAATAACTTAGTCTGCCATATTTTAGGAAACAGAAATCCATTCATTAATTTTAAAAATTTCATTTAATATATTTTAATATCCATATGTTCAATTTGATATCTTTTCAGATCTGTTTGGAAAAGGTTTAGGTCTCTTATTTATGATGTTTTATTTTCAAACCTTTCATTTATTTCTTTATTAAGCTAAAAAATATTTTATATTCTAAATGCTATCATTTGAATGTCTGAAATATTTGCAGATCTTATAGATAAGAATTGTTGTTCCTATTGACACAAAAACTTATTTTCATGTGTACTTAATAATTTTTTCAATAGGAGCTAATTTCCTTGGAATTTTATCAGAAGTAATTTGGGCCTAGTTTAAAATATATTTCACTGGAGAGACTTGTGTTTACTTCTTCCAGCCCTTTGGGATGCTTCCAACCCAGCATGACTAAATTGAATTTTCAGCTTGCTATTTTGTGGGCCATGCAAATAGTGTGAATTTCACCCACAGCTATGAGATGGGCTTATAACTGGCAAATTTCAGGGGAGGATTTTTTCTGCTCTTGTCTGGGCAGTGGTTAATCCACATAACTCTTCCTTAATGGGTGCATTTTTATTGTTTACCCTACGAGCTTGTCACACATTATAGGTTCTTACTTAACAGAGGGGCCTCTGATTTCAATTCTCACTTTTTTCGGAACTCAAGCTTTCTCTCCTGTTCTCCCTTAAAACTCAGCCCAAAGCCCACCAGAAGTTGGCCCATCTTTGAAGCCAAACCCAACTCAACACTACTTTAACGTCAGAGAACAGTACTTTCTCTTTTTATCTATGATTATCTCTTTTCCTTCCCTCTTCCTCATTCATGCTATGAAAAAAGATGCTTTATAGATTTTATCTTTCATTTTTAGATGTGTTATGTTAGGAGGTATTTCTCAACACATCAGGGGGTTGTATTTTGGAAAACAGAACTCATCATACCTTCCTGACCTCCCTGTCCAGTTCCTTCCTTACTCTGCCTGTTCTTCCTCAGTGCTCCTTTTTATATTCCATTCATCAGGCTTACATAGAGTCTGTACTCAAGATATGTTTGATGAAGGAAATTATTGCTGAATAGTAAAAGAAAATGTGTAATTCTGTTTTCGAAATGGTTAATACTTTATCAGCAAAAGATTAATATGTGAAAAATAAGTTCCTTAACTAGTTTTTAATTTTTAACTTTATATATGTTATTTCATTTGCAAAACAAGTAACTCAATTGTTTTATGAATTATACAAAATAATCTATTATTTTATGTGTGTTAACATGAAGTTGCATAGGACCTTAAAATTTAACTTGTAAAAACTGCAAGTATATATCTCAGTTCCTTAATTTATTATAATCTTACCAGTCTTCCCTTTACCAACGTAGTTATTAGATAGTATTGGAGATTTAAGCAAGAGCTGCTTCCAAAATCTAAATGATTTTGTGGCGGGGGAGGGGAATGAATGGTAGAAGACTTGGCATGATCCACTGACTTAACCCTATTAATCTCAGGTTAAAACCAAAATTTGCTATCTGAAATAGCCTTCAAATATTAATAGACATGTAACTTATGCTCAGCCAAGTCCATGCATTGCCAGTATTATTTTACTAAGGCCAAAGTATGCATGGTGATTCTTCAATAAGATAAGTACATCTCAGACAAAATTCTAAGTGGGTAATGGGTTTTTAAAAGTTTTTTGGTTTTTTGTTTGTTTGTTTGGTTGGTTTTTTTGCTCAGAAACATGAAAGAACCATGATCAATGCCTTCAACTCCCAGGAGTAAGTGAGAAATAACAGAATACCCACCTTGGAAAATTGGGTGAACTGTGTAATACACAAGACATTATGGAATCATTACAGAGGTTCATGAGGGAACTATTCACAGAAAATTATGAAGATCTGAAGCAAGGGCCTTGAGAATTACTGTCACAGATACCCTTTCTAAGGTTATCAAAACTCTAAACCAGCATATCTTAATTCAGTACTCACAATTTATATTTACACAAAATAGGGATCCTTTTTCAAGTAATTAGAACTTGAGAATAAAACTTTCAATGTATTTGTTTGAAAGGACAAGTGAAGCGGAATTATGTTATAATAGAAGTTTCCAAATGGAAATTAGATGTGCCAGGGTGACTGTAGCTAATTACTACGTTTCCCTACTCTTAGTTGGGACATGGGTGCTGCCTGGCTAGCCATTTTCTAAAATAAGAAACATATGACTCTTTCAAGAGCCTAGCAATCATCTGAGTATGAATTCAAAGCTAAGCAGAACATTCCAAGTTCTTACAATTTGCATTAGTGGGGACAGTACTTGATGATAGAAATTAGCTCAAGATCTGGTTTATTGTTTCATTAAACCTGAATCTTTCAGACAGATGTGTTTGGCTCTCTGTATTTAAAAAAAAAGAGAGAGAGAGAGAGAACTTCTACACCATCGTGTCTCCTTCAGAAGAAAAAAAAAGTCTTATAAAAACAAGGATATTTTAAGACAGCGGTACTTGACTTTTCCTGCCTAAGTGAGAATTTCCTGTCGAGAGAGTTGACAAAGTGGGTTAGAGACAGCTTTCCTGTAATTAATTTTCTTTGTGTGTGAATTTAATACTGATGCAAAGGTGTTGCTCATTTGACAACTCCAAGGTTTAATGTCTAACCATCCAACGGGAAAGAAAGAACACGACTACCCAGAATTCCTCATTAATTAGCTTCAATCCTCACTCCATGATACTCATCCACTCATCTAAAACTGCTAATTGATATCAATTGAATGATTTTCAGAATGTATTCAATACCTCGGAAGAATGTAACTCATTTTACATTGCTTGTTGAACATCTCCGCAACAAGAAACGTTCTTATGTATGACTCCGGGCCAGATCTGAACTTCTAGTGAAAGAGAATGGTAGCCTGTGTAACACAGAAAGTTATGAACTTGAAATAACAAGGACCAGATTATTGTCCTACCTGATTGTGGATAAAATAAATAACCTGAGGGCTTTAAAAGTCTTAATCTCTTCAATGACCAAATATAGATGAAGTCAAAGTCTTTCCTAGTGCCAAGAAAGAAAGAAAAAAAGAAAGAGTGATTTCCAAGGCACCAAACTCTAAGGTTTGAGGTGATAGTCTAAGATGGAAAGCTATGTATTTTTCTTGTGTTAAATAGCTCTCCACTTCAGTTTTTAAGAGTTGAAGAGAAAATAAAAACTTTGAAATACCTACATTTATTTACTCCTTCTACTCAATCCTTGGCTTGGCTTTTACAGTGAAATGGACTGAGATATTTGAGGATATAAAGGGTTTTGGATGAGTGAACATTGAGTGACTGAAGCTCTCAGGAAAGAATTTAAAAGATCTTGAAGCCATGCAGCCATGTTATATAAACATTATTTTGAACCGGACCATCCTCTCCATACAACTGGCACCACGATTGCATTAAGTGAAATTTTATCCCAAGATTGGGAAGGTGTTCTGAGCCTGTTCGTCTGTTCTTCTGTTCTTTCTCAAAAACCTTAAGGGAAAAATCAAGGGACTGTAGACAATTGTGTCGCATGTTAAGAAAAGCCTAACGAGACTGAGAAGACTTTAATTTCAGTCAGCTCTATGAGAACTGCCACCCTAGCCTCAAAGTGATTCCTAAGGAAAACACCACAGTTATGTTCATTTTTCCAGACGCTCATCCCTTAGACTCCAGGGAAATTTATTCTTCTTTCATTTTTCCCTTCCTTTTTAAAGAAAAGATGGTAGGTAAAAGGAAGGAGGCATCGTCACATCTCTTTCTAACTTCTGAAATCCCAAAGACTATTTCTCTGCCAGTCCTATTATGGTCGTCATGAAAATGCATTTACTTATCTTTTATGCATGCCTCCCCTGCCCCACCAGCTAAAATAAAGTTTGTATTTATTTTTCTGGAAATATCCAAAGTGGCCCTGGCTAAGCTTCAAATCTATTTTTCTATATGCTGTGGCTTTAAATTTTGCTGTCTGTACTTGGCAAAAAGAGATAACTCGAGTAAGCTCAACAATAAGTGAACTTGAAAAAAATGCAAGGGCAACTGACTGTCTAAAAGTCAAATTATGATTTTTATTCGATGAATTGTAAAGCCCTTTGATGGTGCTCATCAGGCTTACGGTACTTCCATTTCTCATAGTTTGAAATAATTGCTCTGAATCAGTTGTTTTTACCCCAGCCTTAACCAAGAAAAGGACATTATTTCCATATGCATGATGGGCCATACAGAATGTAAGAGCTCACCCTTTCATTTAAAGTATTTCCAAAACATTATTGTTTCATACTTGTTTCCCTGACTCAACAGTTCTTGGGTGGAGAAGTAGACATGTCTTCTCCTATGTTTTAATGACATGATTTGCTGTGAATATTCATGGTTAAACACATCTGCCCAGAAAAGGCCTCAGAAAGTCATCCACTCCATTTGCCATCTTTGCCACACAGTCATTTAAACTACCTTGGAAAAATGTGCTTAGATCATATTTTCTTTAAGGAGTTTAGCTGCTTCTCTGAGCATTGGTCCAATCTCTCCCTCAGATCATTTTCCTACATCCAACTTAAATTCTTCCTGCCATCTTTATATTCATTTCTTCTTATATAAAAGAAAGTCATTCAGGTTTTTATTCTTATGCTTTTTAAAAACAAAGTAGCCATATGTATTATGAGAGTGGGCTTCTCGCTGGCTCTGTGAAATCTTATTTTAGTAGAGGTGATGGGAAACACATCACGGAAAGTGCATGGTGTGACCGTCACTGTCATGTCATGAACTTCATATACTGGTGAAGGACTAGAAGAGAATGGGACAGCAAGGGCATAGTTTGTGTGTTGGCATAGTGAGCGAATAATGAGTTATATTTCTTCTGTCTTTTCAAGTCATTGCTAAATTTATACAGTACATTAACAGCGAGAAAGAACGCCTTTTAAAATTTATCTGAAGGGGCGCGCCTGGGTGGCTCAGTGGGTTAAAGCCTCTGCCTTCGGCTCAGGTCATGATCTCAGGGTCCTGGGATCGAGTCCCGCATCGGGCTCTCTGCTCAGCGGAGAGCCTGCTTCCCTCTCTCTCTGCCTGCCTCTCTGCCTACTTGTGATCTCTGTCTGTCAAATAAATAAATAAAATTTTTAAAAAATTAGGCATGAGTCAGTTGTGATTAGCCCCACTGAAAATTACGTTAAATCTAAGAAAGTTTTCAGAGTCACAAGACTGAATATGTATAAGTACAGGGTGCTTGGGCTCCCACACACTTTGACGATTGATTTGGTTTTTTTTCTCTAGGGCTTCACATGTAAAGTTTTTCCTTTTTGGAATAAAACATCGACCCCTGAAATTAAAAACACTCATGTATGTTCTGAACTAACTGTACTGTTAGAGTACAGACTTGGTTCTTCAGCCTTGGTTATTACGTTGTCCCTTTTCGGTGTATAAGTTAGGAAAATACTGTTTCAATTCGTGCATCTTCCTTGTTCATGTCATCCTGACAAGGCTGAGGGTTTAAGGGAATCGTGAAACAAAAACTGAAACAGCAGTGCCTGCAGCAGTAGAAAACTCTGGGAAGTTGCTTTGACTCTAGCTGAAATGACTTCTGTGTGTGAGAGGCAGTGGAGAGGTCTGTGCGAGTCACCAGGCTGAGGGGAAAAAGCAATTGTTGACAACTTCACCAAGCAAATTGCTGACTTTATGGCACCCAACCCAGGCTTCATTAGAAGAACCAAACTGACTAGAAAAGGAACTTTGGGGTGCTGGGTAGCTTAGTGGGTTCAGCCTCTGCCTTTGGCTCGGATCATGATCTTAGGGTCCTGGGATTGAGACCTGCATCGGGATCTCTGCTCAGCGGGGAGCCTATTTCTTCCTCTCTCTCTGCCTGTCTCTCTGCCTACTTGTGATCTCTGTCTGTCAAATAAATAAATAATCTTTAAAAAAAAAAAAAGGGAAGTCAAACTGACAGTCTATGTAACAGGGAGTTAGCTATCAATGTATAACATTATGAAAAAAAAATTATTTGAAGACATCTCCTGAGGACAGAAAAGTTTGCAAATTATTTCCTCTTTTTACTCTTAAAAATTGGGGGTGAGGGGAGCACCTTGATGGCTCAATGGGTTAAAGCCTCTGCCTTTGGCTCAGGTCATGATCCCAGGGTCCTGAGATGGAGCCCCGCATCGGGCTCTCTGCTCAGCGGGAGAGTCGGCTTCCCCCTCTCTCTCTGCCTGCCTCTCTGCCTACTTGCGATCTCTCTGTCAAATAAATAAATAAAATCTTAA
Organism: Mustela nigripes; assembly: GCF_022355385.1. Classification (NCBI taxonomy): domain Eukaryota; kingdom Metazoa; phylum Chordata; class Mammalia; order Carnivora; family Mustelidae; genus Mustela; species Mustela nigripes. The sequence goes on along the minus strand of NC_081562.1, from coordinate 115,536,932 downwards.
AAAAAAAAAAAAAAAAGGAAAGGAACTTTGACATAAATACTGTCAGAACATGTATGCCAATATGCTTTGCTCATGGGCTTCCAAGCAAATGACCAACCTGATCAGCCCTTTTGGGTCTGAAGTAATACGGGGATCCAACATGTCTCTGGTATTTAAAGCTTGCATCTTGCAACTCAAGGAACAAAGCTAGCGCATGGCTCCAAATGCCCCCTCACACATTCTCTGCTCCAAAATAAGTCTCTAGTTTGGAAGTAGAGACAAACAGCTGTATTGTCTGTTTGCACTCGGGCTCAGCCCACACTCATTTTATGATGTAGGACAGGGTTCCTATGAGCCTCTGGCACCGAGACTCCTGGACGTTGTCACCATCACCTCTACCCCAAAAATGTGCGTCCGTGCCCAATTTTTGTTCGCAGGATCCTCTGACCCACAGAAGCTAAATGATTGCTGTCTCAGCCTATAGAGAAGCATGTTTGTACCACCCTACTCTCCAGAAAGGTTTATCAGTCAGGAGTAGACAGACACACAGCTCTTCTCCTGTCCCTGTCTGGTTTCTGGTGTGTCGGACGTCTGGCTCCCCAGCCTCAGTTTTGTGCTGCATCTGATGCTTGCCCCCCCACCAGAGGTCTTCTTGCAGCTGAATCTGATTTCTGAAATTAAGCTTAAAATTTTCTCTCCCTCTCAGTTCTGATTTCACTCGATACTGGCCTCCAGCTTCCACAGCTGACCCGTGGTCACACATGGCCCCGTTAAGCATGCTTCCCTCAGCGAGGGTGCCTCTCTCTTATTTATTTATTTATTTTTTTGGCTTTTTGTGCTTAAAAGTCCTAGGAGGGCTTTATGGAGTAGCTTTTTCTGAAAATCCACGGGTGAGAGAGAAAGTTTGACTGTAAGTTAGCCATCAGTCTGACTTTTTTCATTCCACCGTGGCTGAAAATGTAAGGGCACCTTCATTATTAGTTTGGGGGAAGAAGAGTTTCAATCCAGTCAATGTTAAGCAGCTAGTGTTCTGGAAAATGAACCTTAGGAAACTTTTCTCACCATCGTGAGCTGAGCCAACCTGATACGCTGTGGGAAAGGACAGCATATTACTCTGGGTAAATGAGAAGCACCCAGAAAATAAAATTGTTAGGTTTTGCTTGGAATTGAAAATTGTTGAAGGTTGAAGACTTTAATGTAGGGAGTTTATCAACAGCAGCAGAATCAGTGGTTTTATCAGACCAGCAGTAAGGTCTGCAAAAAGGCACTTCCTGCTGATGAAATTATATAGCTAGAGATTTGGGTCCAGATTTTATACTCAGGAAGCCCTTAAAAACTTGTTTGCTGCTGTCATGCTGGGGGAATTAATAGATGAGACATTAACCACTAAAAGTTTTGAGGGAACCCCCCTCAATATAGCATTTACTAAAAGAATAGAGCGTCCCTCAATTTCATAATAAAATATGGAACACCTCATTTTCTACGAAGCCCATTTGCAACAGTTTTACACGAAGGAGATGCCTAGGAAATGTGTGAACCAGGCCTTCGTATTAAACTTGATTTATTACCTGTAAAAGGAAAAGAGAATAAGTCAAACTCAGGTTGCAAAAAATTATTCCTGTTACGTGTATTTGGTGTTCATTAACATAGCATAGAACCATGTAGTCTTCCATACCGATACACTGTTGGAATTGTTTCGTGTTTGTCAAAGGGAACAAGTGTGAGATCACGTAGAGATTTAAATCTTACCCTTCAGAAGATTGATTTGGTTATTTACTTTTTTTTGTTGTTGTTGACTCTCATGAAAGTATTTACTACACCATCATCAAATATTTATTGAGAAATCGCTGCATATTGAAATTGGGGGGGGGGAGTAGGAAGAGATTGGTAAGAGTACACACTTTCACCTGTAATCATCTGAGGACCTAATGCATAATATGGTGACTATAGTTGATAACACAGGAAAAAAGACAAAATTCTATCAGGTGGGAAAAAATAAAATGATCAGACTTGTTTTAAAGGATGCATTAAGTTCAGTGGTCTGTTCTCGTGCATATTGGACATCTGTGCTACATATTAAGCATTTGAGAAATTATGGAGTTGAGCACATTTCTCTTTATTCAGTTAATACCAGAACTGAGTCCTAGCCCTTAAAAGTGTCAGAATATTCTAGAAGAGACAGAGTTATAAGACAATAAGCACAAGATTGTGTGATACATGTATATTACAAATATGCCTGAAATGTTAAGGCATTTCAGAGGAGATTCTCAGAGGAGGACACTTCACTCAGCCAAAGAACTTCCCCAAAGGTGATGATTTTTCAGATAGATCTTAAAGAAATCACAATGGAAATAAGTTTATCCCAGCCAAATGGAAGACACAGAGACCAGGACATTCAAGACGACAAACCAGAGGGGTTGAACTAGACAATTGGTACAAATCCAGTGAGAAATTCGGTTAGAATGGTGTGCAGACACCAGAATATTAAAAACTTCTTATGAATCTAAACTTTAAGTTCAAATCAGTTAGGAAAAATAAAGGGCACAAGACAAAGGCACAAGAATTTACTAAAAATTTTGGCTGAAAACAGTACGGATGACAAACAGAAGGAAGCTAAACGGGGCTAGGAAAGTAGATAAAATGAGACACTCAGAAGAATTGGGTAACTTTTACCCATTTACTCTTAATACCGTGTAATACCTACATGACAAGAAAATTCATGAGCCAGAATCTAACTTTAACTGTGTGCGGGTTTGCTGGCTTGGGTAGCTGGTGGAGACTGACTGTGTATGTAACTTACCCCAAAGACCTGATGTCTCTGCCATGAATTGCTAAATATATTTATTTCACATGCAAAAAAAAAAAATCATTAAAAAATCACCATTTATCTTTAGAAACTAATAACTGAATGAACAATACTTCATCCTTATGAAAATATTCCTTTTGGCAAGATGACTTTGCGAAGTTTACTTCCAGGAACATCCATTGACCTACCTTCAGATGTTCTACAAACGTTAAGTCATTCATTGCAGGAGTGTTTCTATGATTACTGAAGGTAGTGAGATGATCTCTAATAGATCTACAGTCAGGCATATCTCTAATGTCATTCTACAGAGAATTATCAATTTAACTTTACACCGTCGAGTCAGACAAACAGGTTAAAAATTTTTCTATGTTTTTCTATGCGTTAGCTGTATAATCTTGGGCCAGTTATTTAAACTCTCAATGCCTTAGTTTCCTTAACACTAAAACTGAAGCAAGAAATGACCAGTAGATTTTATGTAAGGAGTCACTAAGATACCCCGTGTCAGATACTGAGCAAAGTACCCAATAAATACTGAGTAAGCACCCAATAATAAGTCTTAATTTTTATCAGCACTGGAGGATTGAACTTAGCTTAGAAAATTTTCATTAAAAATGGGGAGGCGGGGAAGCTGTGTTTTTACAGCAAGGAATTGACCAAGCATTACAGCCCACTGAGAAATACTGACTTAGAGAAAAATTAGAAATCTTACCTAAGATTAGCTTCACACATTTTACCATTGAAGAAATTACCTCATTGTAGAAAAAGCGATGACAGTCAAATCCCTAAAGATACAAATACCCAAATTTGCATTATTCATGAAATGTTAAGATCACAACTATTAATCAAGGAGTATGAACATCTTCTTCAATATCACTAAGAAATACTAAGAATATTACAATTCAATATGAGAAAGACAAAAATAAATCAAAAGAAAAATAGAAATAATTCTTCAGTGCTAGAGTTGAGCTCCTCGACAGAAATCATTTAAGGAATTTAATTCTGCCCTCAGTTATTTTTTTTTAAACATTTCCATACCTAGGATATTTCAATTAGCATTTAATGAAAATGTATATAAGCCATGAGTTCATGATACAGTTCATACCAAATAGCTTGTATTTTCACCATTTAAATGTGAGGAATTCCTGTAAACATTCACAACAGTACAAAAATGTATTTATTTACTTCCTGTTTAATTACAAAAAGTGTCAGGCAAACATGGTAGCATACATCTAATCAACATAAACAATTTTTAGGAGAAAAAGATTGCCGTTTTCAAACATTTAAACCTTTTTACACCTTGGTCTTAGATTTCTAAATTATAATTATTGCATCATATATAGTACATGGACTTAATTTTTATATCTGTTTTGTGTTTCCCAGGCAAGACATACAAATAAATAGCAGTGGCCTTCTCAGAAGCAAAGGGCAGCCTCTTTAACAAAGTTCCAGACTTGGAAGAAAAGCTCCCCAACATGAAATTTAATATAATAGGGAATTGCATTTTAATAAATGCACAGAGCGGTTTCCTGCAGAAGCAGATTTATTTGTGTACCTGCTCAGGATCACTTATTTACGATAGTTTACAGTACATTTGCCAAAAGCTACATCATAGTAATGCGATTCTACTTCACACTTGTATGCAAGTTTTCAAAGTGATATTCGAACAGGGTTGTTATTCGCATCCCACATACACACTACGTGACGCCTACCCACAAAAATAAACACGACTGACTTTCCCTGAGTTGCAAACTTCTCCAAGCTGCCCAGAGAATGCGGACCTGTTCACTCCTGTTGCCCAAGAGAAGGAACACAGCAGTTATGCTGTGTCTGAGACCATCTGAGAGTCAAGTTAATGGGATTTTTTTGCAGGCACGCATCCAGAATCATTCAGAAGCTGCCATTCTCCACTTTTGCAACCGCAACTTCCAATGCAGGTACTGTCTTATGGCTCTTCCCAATCTCTCCTGAATCTTGAAGATGCCTTTTGTTATCTCTAAGGTGTTGTTGCTTATTGCATAAAGCACTTTCGCTGGAGGCACCTGGGTGGCTCAGTGGGTTAAGTGTCGGAATCTTGATTTCAGCTCAGGTCATGATCTCAGGGTCCTGAGGTCAAGGCTGGCATCGGGCTCTGCACTCACCAGGGGGTCTACTTGACAACTTGAGATTCTTTTCCTCTACCTCGAATTCCCCCTACGTGTGTGCACTCTCTGTCAAATAAATTAATAAATCTTAAAAAAAAAAAAAACACTTCCTCTTGAATATAAAAATTCACTTGTGCAAAGAAGGAGTTCTGGGCAATCTGTCCATCAGGAGTCAGGTGGAGAGCAGGAGCCCCGCTTCACAGAGTCTGCTGGAACACAGATGAGTCTGGACACTTTCCAAGCCCATATGCATATGTGGGAAGAAGCCCGCTCCTGGTGTTCAGAGCAACCGGCATTTTGAGGACGGCTGAAGGTTTTGAAATATGTTTGCATTTTCAAGTTGTGGGAACCACCTCCTCACTTACTTACAGTCTGTAGAGAAGTGAAACCTGGTATTACCACTTTTACCGAGTGGCTCTCCCTAGGTGCTCAGACCAAGTCTATGTCAAAATCAAGCTGGGTTGGTTCATAGCAGCTTCGGTGGTTGGTTGCTGAACGGATCCGAGTGTGAAAGTAGGAGAAATCTATCATGGACTTCATTAATGAAGACTGCAGCAAGACAGCAACTAATTCTTAGTTTAACTTTCAAAATTTAAAAACAAATTTCATAAGCAAACAGGCAATGTTATTATTTTCTTTTCCTGAGGTCAGAAATTAATATTTTGGAGAGAATTTTCACTACCGTGACTACCATGGAAGGTGGGGTGGGAGAAGCATGTTTATGTTTTGGAAAGAGCGTGGTATTTTTTATTTGTGACCACACCTTCTGTCTCATTTGCACATCGTGGGCTTCTGTTTCCTAGCTATTTATCCCACATAACATTACGTAGTGGATATATGCAAAAATCACAAATTCTCCTTTAAACAGATAGAATCTTTTTTTTTTTTTTTTACTTAGATTATGAGAAATTCTGAATATGTTAAAATGGACATAAAAATTTTCATAGCTAAAGAAGACCTATTTTCCATGGTATGTACCTTTTGGTTGCAATGTTACAAGCTGGGAAAGGTAGACACAATTCTTACTCTTAAATACTAATCATGTTTTCCTGTGACTTATGCTGTCTTGTGAAATAGACATGCTACTGACGACAAAAATCCCATAACCCTTGTCAGAGCTACCATTTTCACAAAGCAGAGAGATAGGTAAAAAGGAAATTACCATGTAGTGACCCAAAAAATAGATTTTTCCCCCCTCCTGGAAACAGCTGATTTTAGAGCTATCCAGTTTCCTGTTCTGGAGTTGATGAGGTCACTATCACCTCACCAGCAAAGGAAGTTAAATTCCTTTCAATGGTTTTGTTGCTTTGGATGCTATCCAGTGGAGCAAGAAGCACATTAAAGTTGATTCCTGACAGATAAGGAAAGGACAACTTTGTAAAGACTCGGACTTAAAAACACATTTATTTACAGACACACTTTGTCAAGTATTTGGGGTCAAAAATACATGTTTATTCACTTAGCACCTTTGGTGTAATATGGTTAACTACTATACACATTTTGCGATTTGTAAGGTTAAACCAAATTGTATCCCTTTTTATTTGGTATATTTGTTCTTTTGCAAGGTCCAGTTTCCTATTTCTAAAAAGCAAGAGATTTATTTTACTACTGTTGGACTTCTCTCTGAACATGTGTTTTGGTCAAGCTCTAACAAAATTTTTTTTTCTTAAAATATATTTTTTTCCAAATACAAAAACGCTTCTAATGAATTTCTGTCTATTAGAAGCAAGATCATTGAAAATGTAGTTTAATTTAGAAACATAGTATAACAAAACAAAACAGCATACCCCAGAAAATTACAACTACCTAAATTATTTTTAATATATATGCATACTATATCTATAATAATTGGATTATAAGTTTTATGTTGTTAGTTTTTTGATACATTGATTATAAAGTTAGTGGCGTTTACTGAGAGGTTAGAAAAATGGACAATTGCAAATATTTACTGTTTTACACCATTTTTACCAGTCCTCCTCTGTCAGTGGTTTGAGAATTTACTAGCAAAGTACAACAAGTTTAGAACATTGAGTATCACTTTGTACTCATCCGCACCATAATTTTCATTTCAATTCATGAAACCTTATTTTATTTTATTTTATTTTATTTTATTTTATTTAAAGATTTTATTTATTTATTTGACAGAGAACACAAGTAGGCAGAAAGGCAGGCAGAGAGAGAGGAGGAAGCAGGCTCCCTGCTGAGCAGAGAGCCCGATGCGGGACTCGATCCCAGGACCCTGAGATCATGACCTGAGCCGAAGGCAGCAGCTTAACCCACTGAGCCACCCAGGCGCCCTCATGAAACCTTATTTTAATTCTACAGCTGTGAGACTGTGCTGATTTGCAAACTTGGTTTAAGAAGTTTAGCTAACTGAACGTAATAAAAAAAAAAAAAAGGAGTTTTAGGAATATAAACATCATTAGTTATTGCATTGTAAGTAGAAGACAATTTAATAAAATAAGATTAAATACTCTTTAATAAAAAATGATGAAAGTGAAACTATGTGAGAACAGCAGCATTTCTGGAAGTTTGACCTTAACTATAAGCTTTCTGTGCCTCTCTTTCCTACCAACCATACCATTAGAAATAAGACAACACTGAAATAACACCAGTATTATTAACTGTTCAATAGAGCACCTCCGTTAGGTGCTCTAAACCTATTTCCTAGTTCAAAGGGAAAGCCACTACCTTGCACATACATATTATTTGGTTCCAAAGTGTTAGGAGGACAGAGAACAGCCACAGGGCTTGTCTAAACTGATTCACAGCCCTGAGAAGAATCCACCTGATAGATTGAGGTTGGAACGTCTGGAAAAGTAAAACACCAAGTAAAAGGAGCAATTGCTTGGTCGTATTTTTACCCTAACTTAATGGAGGTACTGACAGCCAGCCCCGTGGAGGTCCTTCTTCAATTCTGGACTTTTCCATTTACATGGTTGATTTTGATTTCTGATAAGCCAAATTTAGGCTAAAGTGCTTCCTTTATTGAAATAGGTTGTTTGTTTGTTTGTTTCTTTTGATCCAGTCTTAGGATTTACAGTTATGTGACAACAAAAGGGATACAGGAGCCCTAGAACAAGTTCAGGTCGACATTTATCCACTGTGTTCTCTATGTAAGTGTTGTAATGTGTGTTCTAGATATCATTATTTTTAATTTAATTGTGAAATAATAAATAATTCACATTATGGCCTCTGCAAATATGTGAAGGACAGTGTCAGTCTACACTATGGTCTTCTTTCTTTTACGCTATGTATGAAAATTTGAATGTGTGCAGTTTACAGTATATGTTTCATGACTTATCAGATCCTTAGATCAATTACAACAAAACCTCATCTCTCTTCTTATTCCCGGAGATTTGCTTATGAGCAAACTGAGGTAAGGAAGCCAGTCTTTCAGGTTCATAAAGCTTCATCAAAGTGAGTGTTCTGTGTAGTTTCTTGCCAGATGATCACAGCTTTTTTTTTTTTTCTTTTAACCTCTGTAGAAATTTAACAGTTACGACATTTCCTTTAGAGACTTTATTTTCTTAAATTGAGAATTTGAGGGATTTTTTTTTTTTTTTAACAGAGCAGTGCCTAAAGCAAAAACATCGAGGAAGCATTTCATAACATAAAAGTACACACAAGCATTATTTTGTTAACACTTTAGATTGTAGCTACATCTTTGAGGTATGGTCTGTGTAAGAGCCCGTGACTCCAGTAGGACAAGATGTTAGCTTCATCAAAATAAGTAAAAATCAATAGATATTTTAATATATATTTGAATACTTTCATGAATTTCTAAAAGTGCCTGGAATTTTTGCACTGGAAACAATATATTAATTCAGATTTCTTAAATGCTTCCAGTTACAACAAATCCTATCTGATTTATATGACAGGATAAGCTCTTTCTCTCTAATATAATTTTGGAAACATTTTGTGTTATATAACCATGCACTGCTCTCATTTAAATGGATAACAAGCTTACCTTTGTGAAAATGAGAACACCAACAGTATGTCTCCATCTCTCCAAATAGAAATCCCACTAGACCTTAAGGACCACTTCATTTACTAACCCAACACATGCTACTCTTCCATTTTCTGTGTGAGAGAAGTAGGCGGCCCATCTCCCCAGCACCCAAAGGGCACCACAAGAAATCTGCAACAAGTGTATGTGGCACTAGGCTTCTGAAAACCTGACTCTGCTTTATAAACCTCGATTATGAGCAGGAAGACTCATCTAAGTCTTGCTCTATGTGATAGTATGACCTTGGGCATGTCATCATTCTCCTCTGAGTCCAAATTTCCTCACATTATGAATAATCCAGTTGGATGGAAATCCGGAGTGTCGGACTGGTGACTGGTGGACTGAACCAAGCAACAAAGAAGCTCTCTGTGGGTGAGTCTAAAGCGTGTTCACCGGGCTTGAACTCCTACTGAGCCCTCCTAGTTTCTCACTTGACACCTACATGTGCACAATTCCCAGCCAGTCTAACATTGTCTTTGTGATCCCTGTATCAGAATGATGTTTCTGGATAGCCCCAGCCCTAACACTCCAAGATTTTTTAGAGCATCGACCTAATTTCCAAACTAGAGTCTTATCCTATGTGATTATGTGAGAAAGAGCTTCTATATAGACTGAACACACAAACTTAGCTCACTTCAAAAATTCATTTCCAATATTAGGGAAGCAAAGAACTCTGTATCCAATTAAATAAAAGAAACTATACAAAAGATGGAAATCATTGTTAATCTACAATTGCTAAAAAGCTGGACTTTCTGTGGTGGTCAATCTGTTCATTAGTTTGAGAAACAGAAAACATTTGCAAATATTAACGAATATATCCGATTTTAAGGAAAAACAAACCTACAGTAAACTTAGCTCAAAGCAGAATGTTGCAGAAAAGTATAACAATGACTGATTTCAGCCTCTGAAGAGGGGAGAGACAAGTTTTTGACCACAGTTTGTAATGCATTGGGTCTCATTTCAGAAAAATTGTCTTTCAATGAACACTTCATTATGAAAAGAAGTTGAAGAAGTCAGTTATATTATGGAAGAAAGCAAAATAAAATCCCTCATGTTAATTTTAGAGCAATTGGTAGAGGTGACTGATAGGTTATACTGGTTTTAAAAGTGATATAATTTATCTTCAGTGAATGTTGACAAAACAGCTTCAAAATCACATCAAATGAAGGCATGTCATGCAGGCATTAGCTAGGAATTTCCTGACTTTGGCCCCTGGATGACCTCATACTTAAATGGTTAAAACAAACTGGAAAGAACTTAAATCTTACGTGTGTATGGTGCCATTCCCACTGTATTTATTTACTTTTTCATTAGCTCGGATAAATAAAATAAAAATCAGTTATTATATGGAGGGGCAATTGCAATACTTTGAAATGTTACATTGAAAAAAATAAGATACTCTTTTCAGAGTTTATTCTTTTTTTATATGCTATTTTTGTCCATTTAAAGTGTGACAGATTTGTCTGATAAAGACAGAGCCACAGTTTTAAAAATATCATAAATGGGCTTTTTCCTAAATCCAGAAGAACATTGGCTGTTGAACGTATCATAACGTATCATATCCTTATCCTCATGTTTAAGAATTATTTAAAATTAGAGAAAAAATCTAGAGAAAATATACATTTTTTTCATTTGCTTTTATAAGAATGGTCATGGTAATGTAATTCTTAGTCATCAACAGTTCGTCACAGCTTGGAAAACACAAAAGCAGGTATTACTTGATGTATCTGGTCTATGAAAAATGAAAAAAAAAAACCCTTCCATATAATAGCATCTATTGCATCTGAAGGTTTATAAATCTCTTGGCAACATTCTCACCCATTTAGAATGACAATACAAACAATATTAGCATTCAATAGAAAAAAAAATCCAACATTCTATTTACTAGTCCTTAATGAAATATTCATTGAATTTCACATAGAAAAACGAGAATATGATATTTCAACAACTTCATCTGAAACCATTTGAAAAGGCTGCTGAGAACCTCTTTTCTTGAAAGCATATTTATATAATTCTAAATTCCCTTGAGCCTTATTTAAAAAAAGATCAGATTCATCTTACCGAAGAGGAACTCTTCCAAGTCTTAGGAAAGTCAAGTTTACATCATTGCAACCTGCAAGGTACCTTTCTTCGTTCCTTTTACATTTCAAACCTGCTCAGTCTCAAAGGAAAAAAAAAAAGAAAGAAAGAAAGCACATCTTGTTTATACCTTCCTGCTGTTTTCAATTTCAGTGTAACTAGTCACCAAAAAAAAAATAAAAATAAAAATAAATAAATAAAAATCATCATTTTTAGCGTTAGCATTTATGGTTAAGGACCTAAGGCCATCCGTCCGCATACATTGACATTCGGAAGGCCCACGGCCAATCTTTAATACATGAACAGTAACATCAGGACTAAGTCTAAAGTACTAAACAGATGAAGCCCAAGATACCAGTTGCCTTAGTTTCAAAGCAGCCACAATTTGTTTATAAATCATTTTCAGAGAACCCTGCCGGTTCCCACCAGCTAAAGAGGAACCCCGGGCATGTCACCATGCGCGGATCAGAGCCATAGTGAAATCACAAAGGGGCTCGATTCAAATCTGGGCTACTGTCACGGCAAAATACACTTAAGCCTCTACTTCTGCCTTTTGTCGGATGCTCTATGTGGAAAAAGGAGTTCACAAATTTTAAAGATAGAACAACTTTCAATTTTCATATTTGATACATAAGAAAGAGAATCGAGCACTTGGTTTCTTGAATTTCTAGGGTGAATAAAAGGGGAATTGGACAAAATCTTATCGACTCAATATCTGTGGAACAACACTTTATATGTGACTGTCAGATGTATAAGCTCATGTGAATATCCGAGCTGTTCTCAGAGGTGGGCATAGCTCTTAGTTCCAATCTGTACCAAAAATCTGAGACAGGCGGTGGATTCTCCTAGGGCCATAGAACAGAGGTTAGCTCAAGCCAAACCAGATATTTGGGTACTAAGCTCTTTCCAAAACACAACACTGGCTTTCTGTAATAAATGGCCTGCCCTGATTAATTCGAAGAATCTGAGGTCCTGTCAATCAAATACTAGAATATTGAAAATTCCGTTTTCACTAATTACTTATATGTTGTATAAATGAACTTACCTCTGTCCATTCTCCATTTTCTTGACTGAGCAGAACCCTGTATCTTCCATTCATTTTTTATATTCTTGAGATTTCTCTGTATGTATTTTATGTATATATTCATATCTATTCTCCTATGTCAGTGATTTCAAAGGGGGTACCATAGAGCTCTCTTCATTTCCAGTGTAACTACTCACGCACACAAAAATATATTTTTTAGAATTACTTCAGGGACCACCGTGGACGGTCAGCGATGGGGGACTGATGCGGGGAGACTGAACATCCCAACTTTTCTTTTACATGTTGAGATGCATACATACTATATCATACTACATTGAAAGAAGGATCTGTGAAAAGAAAGCAAAAGAAAGAGAAAGAGGAAAGGGGGAAGGGGTAGGAGGAGAAGAAGGGGAAGGAGATAATGTTGACAGTGGGGCAGGAACAAGGATCGGAAGGAAGAGCAGGAGGGAGAGAGAGAGGGAAGAAAGCTAAAAGAAACAGAAACAAACCAAAAAAAAAAACACTGTCCTAGACCATGAGAGTGTTAATATTAATGAGAAATTTCAATCTGGGATCAGGGCGCATTAATCCTGAGGTCTTCACGAAATGACACTTACTGAGTCAGAAAATGGAATAAAATGGGCATAGTGCCGGACCCTGTCCCATGCAGCTCTGATGATGTCCTGTCTGACACTTTAGGAATGTACCTAAGCTCTGAATATCTTTTTTTTTTTTTTTGACACAAGAAAGAATGTGTGTGTACATGCACCAGTGGAAGTGGGGGGTAGGGAGGAAGAAAGGGGTCGTTGGAAAGGAGCAGAGCGGAAGGGAGAGGGACAAGCCCACTCGGGGCTTGATCTCATGACCTTGAGATCATGACCTGAGCCAAAATCAAGAGTTGGATGCTTAACAGACAGAGCCACCCAGGTGCACCCTCCCCCCTTTTCCCTGAATATCTTAAAGGTACACCAAGTAAGCTTTTCTTCCTCAGGTGACCAGGATTTACCAAAGGAAAATTCTGTACCGGACTTCGAAGACTGTCCAACTTCCTGGAAGCCCTCCAAAGCTTTCTATAATGCAAATGCTAACATAACAAATCTTTCCCATACCTGTCTCTGGCATGCTTCGAGAAACTCCGAAGAAGGCTCATTTTTAAAATATAATCTTCCACCAGTGGTAGCTAAAAGAGTGGTTCTCAACCATGGGCAATTATTTTGCCATTCTTCACCTGCCCAGGGACATTAACAATGTCTGAAGATGAGGATCTAATGGGTAGAGGCCAGAAAAACCGCCGATAAATATCCTACTTGCACAAAAAAGTCCTCCCAAACAAAGAATGATCCCAGCACGAGTATCAATAGTGCTAAGATCGAGAAGCTCTAAGAGCACAGAACTATGAATCTCAGTACTTAAGTCACTTCTTAGAGTCCTTCTCCCACATCTGAACTTTGCATTAAATTTATAAAAGATTTCCGCTGTGGTTATTATTGGTTGTAGATGGGACGTGGTGAGGCAGAATAAATTAAGAAATTATGCAGTTAGGGTGAAAAGTACAGAAACAGAATGACCTTGGTCCAGAGGGCTCCAGTATTGTCAGCCATTTTGCAGGCCATTTGAGACACCTCCCTATGCCATGTTACTGGTTTTGCACATTTTCTAACTTTAGTTGAATTGAAAGAATTTCTTTTGACATTCTCTGGCATTCTTTTTTTTTTTTTTTTAATGTTTCTGAGATTGTCCCATGTGGCTAAATTGATCTAGCATTTCTAATTTCATCAATACGTTGTAACCCATTGTATGAATATCCTTCAGTCTATTTTTCTATACTACTGCTGTGGATATTTGAGTTTTTTCCAGTTTTCTACTGTCAAAAAGTTCTGCTATAAATTTTGTTGTTGGCTTTTAGTGCCCTTAAGAAAAATCAGGTTATATTGAACTTTATCAATAATGCCAAGAGTTTTCAAAATAAATATGTCAATTTACATGCCCACCAGCAGGTCAAGCTTTCTAGTGATCCATACCTTCACCAGAATTTGATATTGTCTCACTTTAATTTTTTTTAAATTTAAAGGAACTGATTTGGTTTTAACTATCATCGCTTTGATTAGTAACTAGAATAAGCTTTACTCCTTATATTCATTAGCCATCCTTGATATGGGCTGGGTTTTGGTTTCGTTTTTGTTTTTGTTTTGTTTTTTTGATTCATATATTTGCTCTTGTCCTCCTGGATTTTCATGTTTCCATCAGGAATCTTTTTCTTTTTCTGAAGAAATATAGAGATACAGACTCAGACACAGGGAGAGACATAGTACAGATTTACTGGAAAGGATTTCTTTGATTTGCTTGTCCATTTCTGAATATGTACGATGTGTACAGAATTCTATGTTAGCAGTTATTAATTTCATCATTTAAAGTATTTATTCCATTTTCTTCTGGTGTTGGGCATTTTTTTTTTAAGATTTTATTTATTTATCTGGCAGACAGAGATAACAAGTAGGCAGAGAGGCAGGCAGAGAGAGGGGGAAGCAGGCTCCCTGCTGAGCAGGGAACCCGATGTGGGACTCGATCCCAGGACCCTGAGACCATGACCTGAGCGGAAAGCAGAGGCTTAACCCACTGAGCCACCCAGGCACCTTCTGGCTTTGGGCATTTAAATTGAAATGTCAGCTATCAGTAGAAGTAATCCTCTCAGAAAGTCCTAGGTCGTCGTCTTTATGCTTTAAAGGTTTTTCTCTTTGTGTTTGGTTTTTGCAGCTTAGTTATCAATAAAATAAATACTTGGGAATATTATATCTTGACTCAGGAAAAGGTATGTCACTGGGCATAAACAGAGATACTTCATAATGATAACTATATTGTCTGCTACTAATACAGTGATTCCAGATTTTGTATGATTTGTTTTGGCATGTTGTATCTTTTTTTTCCCCTCCCATTTGCTCTTACTGTATTTAATTTTAATTTTATTTTATTTTAAAGATTTTTAACATTTATTTTAGAGAGGGAGTGTGGCAGAGAAAGGCAGAGGAAGAGAGAAACTCAAGCAGACTCTGCAGTGAGTGCAAACCCACCACAGGGCTCCATCTCACCACCCTGAGATCAGATCAGAGTGGAAACCAAGACTTAGAGAGTCTTGACTGACTGCACCACCCAGGCACCCTGTTTTTATTTTTATTTAAAGTTTTTTTTTCCTGCAGGAAGGATATGATTGAATCTTGCTTTTTTATCCAATCTGATATTCTCTGTCCCATATTTGGAGAGTCTAGGCCATTTTTTGGTAATGTGATTATGGAAATGTTTGGCTTGGAGGCCCTGTTTTTCTGTTTTCTATTTGTGTCAACTATTCTTCCCTCCTTCCCTGCCTTTCAAATTGAGAACTTCTTAGTATTTCATTTTATCTACTATGGTGGAATGAACAAAGTTACTCCAAAGATATCCACATCTTAATCCCCAGGACCCATTAATGGGCCCAAGTGACATAGTAAAAAGGACTTTGCAGGTGTGAGTAATTTAAGGGAATTAAGGTGGGGAGATGTTGGCGATTGTCCAGGTGGGTCCAATATAGTCCCAAGGTATCTTAGTATCTTAATGAATTAATTAAGAGAGGGATGCCAGTAGTAGTAGATGTGACGGTAGAAGCAAGAGGTTGGAGGAATGAGAGGAAGGCATCCAAGCCAAGGGGAGCAGTCGGTCACCAGAAGCTGAAAAGGCAAGGAAACAGATTTTTCCCTAGGAACCTCTCAGATTAACCATATTTTTGACTTTATCTCAGAAATACTCATTTTGAGCTTCAGGGCCCCTGAAGAACTAAAAGGGTTTATATTGGTTTAAATCACTATGTCTGTAGTCACGTGTCACAGGAGCAATAGGAAAAAAATACAGATTTGGGTAGTGGAAGTGAGACAGTGCCATGACATGTACCTAAACATTTGGAAGTGTCTCTGGACTTGGATAATGGGCAAAGGTGGAAGGAATTTGGAGGCATGTGATATAGAGGAAGAAACCTAGACTGACTTGAACAGACTATCAGTAGAAATATGGATGTTCGGGGCACCTGGGTGGCTCAGTCGGTTAAGCTCGGCCTTTGGCTGTGGTCATAATCCCAGGGTTCTGGTATTGAGCCCCAGGTGGGGTTCCTTGCTCCACAGGGAGCTTGCTTCTTCCTCTCTCTCCCTCTGCCTGCCACTCCCCCCTGCTAGTGTTCTCTGGCTCTTGCGTGCCTTCTCTCTGGCAAATAAATAAATAAAATCTTAAATATATATATATATATATTTTATTATATATATAATTTAAATATATATTTTTATTAAAATATTTTATTTATTATTATATTATTATAATGAAATATTTATTAAAATATTTTATTTTAAATATATATATATATACATATATATATATATAATTTAGCTAAAGATATTTCCAAGCATAATGTTGAAGGTGTAGACTGTTTTTTTCTTGCTGCCTAAAGCAAAACATGAGAGGAAAGGAAAGAAAAAGTTGGAGGGAAGAACCTTTAAGCAAAAAGAAGCCAGGATTTGATGTTTTGGGCAATTCTCAGTCTTCCAGTACATAAAAGATTCTAAATTAGGAGATTTACTATTTAAAAAAAAATGCCTGCTCCAAAGAGAAAACCAAGAGTCTTTATGAATAACTTTTGCTAGTGCCTTGAAACGATCCAAAGGTCAGAACATTCAGTCGCACAAAGGCTTGAGATGTAAGAGATGAAGCCTCTCTGAGAGATCCCCTCAGCCGTCTCAGCAGAAGCAAGAACTAGAGCTGGGATTACCCGGGAGAGATCGGTGGGGCCCCTGCCCATTGAGCCCGAGGAATTCCCATGACACCCGCACGGGAGATCCACAAGGTTTGGCGAATGGATGTCAGTGGACACCCTGCCAGCATATATTGAGAAAGACAGAAAGAAGGCAAAATGACAGAGAAAGATGAGACTCCCTCAATTCTGCAGGCAGGAAACAAGCTAATAAAACTACCCAGCGTCTGAGCATGCTCTACCTTCCCTTCGAAAGAGAAGGATGACTCCAAGGGCGGAGCTGTGGGCCCCGAGGGCAGATCCCCAGACTACAGAAGGTAATTCCCAGGCCTTGAAATCTGATGGGGTTTTCCAGTTGGATTTCAAAATTGCTTGAGATCAGTGACTCCCTTTCTGCCCTAATTTGCTCCCTTTTCTGAGAAGGTCTGTAACTCATCCTGTGTCTAGCCCAGCACTGTATTTGGGGGGCCATCAGCTTATTTCTAGTGTCACAGGTGGAGAGAAGCTTCGAGCCCTGAAAAGATTACACCCAAAGTGTTAACCATCGCTAATCTAGATGGTTCAGATGATGAAATTTGGGACTTTTGAGCTGAGGAGACACAGGTGAGATTTGAGGCTTGAGTTAATACTGCCGTAGGTTGAGAATTTGGGGGACGTTGAATTAGGTGGTTGCATTTTGTTCGTGGGATGGCTTGAATGTGGAGGAGCGTAGGAAGTGTGGACTCTGGTGAGCTAACCAGCATAATGTACTAGAGCAGGGAAAATCGTAAATGAAGGTTTCTACCCATTGGATTACTGACTAGAAATAACTCTTCATTTTAGGGTTTTAGGAGTTGTTGTCAAATTTACAATATGTATCTTTCAAAAATATGTTGTTCCCTCACATCAAACATAAGAACCTCAAAACAGTATACTTCACTTCCTCCTGCTGGTCCTTGACCTTCTGTTGTATTATATTTTACTTGGAAATGTTATAGATCCCATAATAAATATTATGGTTTTTCTTTAAATAGTCAAGTATCTTTTAAACAAATTTTGAAAATGAGAAGTGCATTATATATGTGTCATGTGCATACCATTTCCATGTTATTTATCTCTTTGTATAGATACATGTTACCACATAGTATCCTTTTTTTTTTCTCTGCCTAAAGAACTTGCTGGAACATTTCTTACAATGCAGAAACACTAGTGTCCAATTCTATCAACCTTATGGTTTTTTTTTTTTTTTGAAAATGGTTTTGTTGCATCTTTATTTAGAAATTTGTTTTTGATCAATAATTCTTGATCAACAGTTTCTTTCAATTGTTTTCGGCATTTTCAAGAAGATGTCCCAATGCTTTCTTGTTCATGGATTTCAGGCAAGAAAGCTGCAGTCATTTTATCTGGGTTCCTCTGAGTGTAACATGGCCATGTAGACATCTTTATCCTCAATCAGCATCTTTACCCTCCTTCCAAAATTTTAAATACCTGCACTTAGTCCAGTGCCCAGCATTCCTTATGAATATGATAGAGCTCTTGTGTATTTTAATACTGTTAAATACATGTATTTACTGTTTAATACATGTATACAATACTGTTTAATACATGTATTGCTTTTACTCCTCATGCCTTTAGTACTGTTGTTTTATGAAATCAGTATTTATCTACACTTACATGGACATTTCTCATTTTATTTGCATTTTATTCTTTCTTGCACCACAGACCTTCCATTTGGGATCATTTTCCTTCTGTTAGAGATATATGGGAATTGACTCTGGTGAGGTTTGTTTGTGGCAATCTCTCTCACTTTTTATTTTTTTTAAAAGTTTTAGTTGGTCCTTTTTCTTGGAATATATTCCCAAATTTCAGTTATTAACTCTCAGAACATTGAGCATCAAATTTGCCTTCTTCTGTCTTTATTTCTTTTGAGAACTCACTTGTTACAGCAATGGTCATTTCTCTAAAGCAGGTCTATCATTTGTCCCTGGCTGCTTTTAAGATTTTTTTTTTCCTATGTCTTGGGTGTCTGGAATTTTACTTCGATGCACCTGGCTGTGTTTTTATTCTTGAATCTGACTTTGGATTCAATGGTATCTTTGTCCCTAGTGCTCTAGTAAAAGAGTCTGAGCACGGGACACACCTATATTAAAGAGTCCTGCTTTATTGGAGAGACAGTCCCCCAGAGTAGAAGGAGTAAGGGAAAAACCAGGTGAGACCAGGAAGGGTGGGAATCAGTGCAAGGTGACGCATCCCTATTCCGGAGAAGAATTCATAGGGCATCGCAGTGTGAGACAGTCAGCCTCACACACTGCCAGGTGTGTCTGCTGAGCTCCTCGGGACATCTCCAGAACAGCTATTTTTTTTCCCCCCCAAACAGTGCCTCAGAGAGTCCGGTGGAGGGAAGAGGAGACAAAGCGTAATTGTCAAGCTTGCTCCCATTCTTATATCTGATTAGTCCGAGTTTGTAGGTTAAACCATCTGGCACCTTTGGTAATAGCTCAAAAAGCCAGCTCCTGGGGCTTCTGTTGGCGGGGGGGGGGGGGGGGGGGGCTCCGTCTGTTAAGTCTCTGACTCTTGATTTCAGTTCAGGCCGTGATCTCAGAGATGTGAGATCGAGCCCTGCGTGGGGCCTCTTACTGGGCATGGCGCCTGCTTGAGATTCTCTCCCTCTTCTCTGCCCCTCCCCCCACCTCTCTGTCTGTCTGTCTCTGTCTCTCTCTCTCTCTCTAAAAAAACAAAAGTCCTGCTCTCTCATTCTGTAGAATAGCAGTTCATACAAGTCAAAAGTGGCAGAGAGGAGAGTCTTTAAAATCATTCTGGTTGGACAGTGTCTACCAAACATGAGGGGCTTATCACCTCCAGCAAGCAGCCAGGAATGCAGGCGGTACCTCCCTCAGTCTCCCCAGTCTCCATCTGCTGTCCACGTGGCTGAGCAGAGCAGAGACAGGGCCCAAGGGGACAGATAAGGCTGCGAGTATCCGGGGAAACACATAAGGTGTTTCCAATATTACGGGACTTCTGCTGTAGGTGGTGTCAGTCCTTAATTCTAGAAGTTTCTCAACTATTATGACTTCAAATATTGCCCCTGTCTCATTTATCTCTTTCTCTCTTCCCCTTCTGGAATGTCAATAAAAAGTTATTATTTTCCTCTTTGCTCAGTGCTGCCTTCTGGATAGTTTCCCTTCATTCCGACTTCCTGTTCACGGTTTTCCTCTTTACCAAAATAAATTTCTATCAAACTCAACAAATATTTTTGTTGAGTTTTTTATACTAATTATTATATTTTTTTATTATTATTATATTTTTTCATTTCTTGAAGTCCCACTGGGTTCTTTGTAAGATTTGCTTGGTCATTATTCATACTTCTGATTTTTACTAAAGCTAATTGGTACTAATATAGCCAATCCCCTTTTGATTTTTTAATTACATTATATGCATTTATTTTATATTAGGAATTCTCATATTCTGACATCTTTCTGTAGATAATTTTTCTCTTTGTTTTATTGTTGCCTCTCACTTATGGCGCATTGGTGGGGGGTAGAGGGAGATCATAATTTTTGCCTGAAATCTCGTGTTTTTAGAATTTATAAATTCTTTGAGGCTTGAGATGAATTTATGTGTTTTTATACAGAGGATTGTACTTACTTCTCAAAGGAACCTGGGACAGTCCAAACCCAAGACTTTGAGGTCCTTTTTTTCTTAGGGGTTTTTGGACCAACAAACATACAGATTTGTGTTGTAAACCTGTAGTGTAGGTGATGTCTCGCAGTCATAAATTCTTAGGATTTTTTTTTTTTTTCTTCTAGCCCAAGTTTTGATCCTGTGCTCTTCATTTCAGAACTATGGGTGGAAGGAGTGTTAGGTTTATTTCCAGCTTATTAAATTGAGAGTATATACTTTGCCGACTTTAGGAGGATTCTTTTCAACTTTCCCCCATTGTAAGGCCCCAAGTTTTGTCTGATATCCCTCAAGCCAACAAATAACCATAAAAACTAAAATTTCAGTTTACCTGTGCCCTCAAGGTATAAGCCATCTCCTCTGTTTATCTTTTGACTGGAGCGTTCTGTACTTTCTTGTCAAATGATTGAGACACTTCAGAAAATTCTTTTAATTTTTCTTCAGCATGTTTAACTGTTTTCAGCCAGAAAGCAAACAAGTCAGGGCTCCTAGAATGTTTCATCCTGGGAACTGGAAATATGTATATATATATATATATATAGAGAGAGAGAGAGAGAGAGGTTAGACCATTTCAAGCGTGAGAGTAAGGATATCTCTTAGATTCTCCAAGAGGAATTTCTAATCCAGTGTTTCTACCCCTTAGGTCATCATGGAATTTAGAAAACATTTTTTTTTTTTCTTTCTTAACTCGATATAGAACAATGAGGCTCGAAAAGGGCAAGTTACTTTTTTAAAGGTGAATAAAAAGAACATGTTGGAAAAAGCCAAGGTGGTAAAATGGAAAATCCCAGGGTAACCTCCGGACACACGCATACCCACCCAATGAGAAACAATTGTTCACCTGCAAATTACATTTTCTCGACTTGCTTAATGATTTCCTATGAACGAACCACCACAGCCTAGTTTTGCAAGGGTACAATGGACTCCCGCATTGCATCCAAGTGAGTCATTCCTGCGCAATGCAGGCAAAGGGTTTGAAGTTAAAACACCATGACCATCAACAGCTCAAAACGAGTTTAATTACAAGAATCTGTTTACCCTAAAGATTCTGCCCCAATGTCCGTAAAGTAGATGAAGTTCTTTTCTCTCTATGTATCTATACCTAGAAAAGCTGGCACTGTCTGAGTGGTATTTTACAACCCGTGCTTATCAAAGAAGATATTGCAAAATTACCCTAATACAACCTATTAAATCTTAGTGAGCTCTGTGTTTTGTATAATACTTCAGGAAAATGTAAACCCACAACAAGTCATAATGTGTAAAATGCCATTTAAATGATTTTATTGTCTGTAGTAATGTAACTTATGCGTAAATATACTGTGCCTCAGTGGATAATGAAGTTCCCCCATATAATTAGATTATTTCATGGAAACAATAAAAATCAACAAATTTCATGGCTACAATAAAATCATTGCAGAGAATTAGGTCTTGGACACTACCCATGTTAATAGGCATTAATGCTTTTAGCTCAGTTGACATTGACTGGTGTGTCAAGTCTACACAGAGCTCACTTTGCTTGCTAAATTTATATTTTGGGGAAACCATCCCAAACCCTTCAGAATGTGCCCCAATTTTGCCATCTTTGTGGTTGAGTGGTTTTATTTGGTGCTCATAAAATACTAGTTATTTTGATCAGAATTTTTATTTCAAATGACAACACAGAAAATATTGCCAAACTTGCAATTAAATTGAAATGAAACATAGTATTGGAACCGAAGGGGAAAAAAAACGAGTGGATTCAGATTCCTCATTTTACCGAGAAGTTCATAAAAGTCCACAGTTTGAAAGTTAGTAAGGGCAAGAATTAGAACCCAAGACTTTTTGGTTCTCAGAGCTCACTATTCCGTAAACCACATCATGTCATCCCCCTTTGAGAATCACATTGTCTAAACCTACTGTTAATTTCACCTGGGCTTATGAATGAAAATTTTTCCATAGAGATACAAAGTTTAAGCCTAAAAGTGAGGCATGATTATCAGAGCTCTTTGCCTTAAGCTTCACCTGAATTCTGGACAGCCTGAGGACTTGAAGCATTCACCTTAAATATCTACTTCGTATTATTGCTGAAACAAACTGCTACAGGCTTTGGGTACTTATAGGCAGCAAATGGCGAGTGGAGAATGAATTCAGTCCGCCTTCATCGCTTCGAATGTCGACCAAAACCCCCCTTACATATGTTTTTACATGAATCAAACAGAAAGACAGCACTAACCCTTATCCAGAAGCCACGCTGGGAAAATTACAATTTTTATGAAAATACATGGAGTCAAAGAATATCAAAAGGACTTTGAGATGATCTAGCAAACTTAACTTGCTTCGTTTTATGGAGGAGGAGACAAAGGGGCAAAAAGGTTAAGGCTGTTGCCCAGAGACATGCAGTTAGTGACTACCGGTGCTGCAGTTAAAGGTCACATCCCTCTCTGGCCACCGGTTGTTCATTCTTTTGTTTTCGGAGACAGTGAAGGCATCCAGTCAGGTGATTCTACATCCCCTGCAGTCATTCTTTGGAATGCTGTGTGTCCTTTCTGCCTTCAGTGATGAGGTGATTGTCCTGTTTTTCCGTTCTAGTACCTAGTTGACGTGAGTGTTATGCTTAAGACCTCTGACGCTTTCTTATTTCTTTTCCTTTTCTAGTGCCAATATCTATAAGCAAAGAGTTACATTTGTAACATTTCAACACCGAGGAGTACTCTTCAGTCTGCATATCCCCCAGAAAAGAAGCTCAAGCAGTGCTTCTTCCACTTATGAACATGAAATAAAACACATCCAGAGGGGCTGCTCAGTCTGTTAATCTGCCTTCAGCTCAGGTCATGATCCCAGGGTCCTGGGATGGAGCCCTGCATCAGGCTCTCTGCTCAGTGGGGAGCCTGCTTCTCCCTCCCCCTGCAGCTCCCCCTGCTTGTGCTCTCTCTCTCTGTGTCAAATGAGTAAATAAAATCTTTAAAAAAGAAAACACACACACACACATCCAGAAATTTTCTTTATATTCATGTAAAAATGCTTGCAAAGTGTTTTCCCCTTCTTACCGTGTCTGTCCTACTTGATTTTAAATTTTTCACTCAACTGAGCAAATTCCCATATTCTTAGATTCAGCTTGCGCTGAAGTTCTTCATTGCCCGGTCAAAACACAATGCTAGTTGATTTTACACTTTGTTTTTGAATACATTGAACTACAAAACAGGAGACTATCTTTAAATTTCCTTATGAGTAATGATTTGAAAAATTAACAAAATTTAAATGTACACTGACAATTAAGTAGTCACATTCTTATAACCACAGCTGTTATGTTAGTTGTCTTTTCTCCAACTTCCTTTCTTAAACATTACAGAAAGTCAGTAAAGGTTTCTTTAAGTATAATTGGATATATAATATTATATTGTATGCGATCACTCAGAAACATATCTAGGAAGGAAAGTTGCATAAAACAATTTAGACTCAATGAATAAAAAGTCAGGATAACTAGAAAAAACGAAAGCATTGCAATGAAAGAAAGATCATGGGATTTTAAGGCAAAAACCATTATTTGATCCTAGAATTCTGATTCTGGAAGCAATAGTTCAGGGGCTGATATGAGTTTCCCAAGGGCTGTTAAACCCAGACAATGAATTTATCTTTCTAAATTTTCTACTTTTCACTTTTAGAATTTTTTTTTCATTTTTTAGATAGTTTTTATGTTTCTATGAGAGCCCACATCTGTTCATCCATTGGGATCATTTTTTTTCCCTTTAATTCCTTAAAAGTCCTTTATGCTAAACCTCCTGTCTTGGTCTTCTCGTCTATTTCTTTTGACTCTTTTTTCTCTGGGATATAGATTGTATTTTCCTGATTCTCTGTATGTCTAATAATTTTAATTTTATGCTGGAAATTGTAGATGATACTTTTTAGGAAGTCTGAATTGTAGGGATTCTGTGCATTCCTCAGGAAAGTATTGATTGTTGATCTAGCAGGCAATAAAAACCTCTGGCTGATCACCATGTTCTTGTGGAAGAACGCCTTCACCTCTGCTCTTATGGCTCTGCATGGTTTTGCACATCTTCTAATGTGAGTCCTGAGACAGTCTGAATTCTCAAGACATGGTTCTTTTGGAATTTCAGTGCTTCCTGAGATATTTGCCAATCCATTCTAACTTGGCAGGACTCAGATTCTAAGATCGTTCTCCCCTTTGATGGGCAAGACCTTAAATCTCTTGAGTTCTTTCAGTCTTCCCCACTGGTGTCCTTCATTGGCATGCTTACATTCCGTCACAAATACACAGTGCTGACCAAAGATTTGCTGAGGATCTTAATGCAGATTTTAGAGATCCTGTCCTCTGTGTTTCTCTTCTATTTAGATTTTCTCCCTTTAGAAATTTATAGATGGCTTGCACTCTACCCTCTAGACACCTCACATCAATAAGACTGCACTTGCTGATTGAGTTCTAGGTGGTGCAGCTTAAGGATTGGAGAACGTCTTCAAGAGAAAAGCTCTATAAATATGTTCTATGCCATGGCTTTACTCTTTCAAGAGTTGAATCTCCTCCAGTTTCCACCTGCTTTGGGTCTCTTTCTGTACCTTCAAATGGTTATTTTTTTCTCTTTCTTTCTTTCTTTTTTTTTTTTTTTTTAGATAAATTGCTAGATAAATTACTTCTTTGCAATAGTTTACACCATTACCTTTTCTGGACTTCTCTTCAATAAGAAATAAACTTTAATGTGTTTTAATCTGCTATCTTTGAGTCTCTGTTACTTTGGAGTCAAGCCTAACCATAACAGACACAGCTAGGGTCAGAACACCCACCCAGGAAATGGAGTATCAGTCTCATCATGAATTTGAGATGATAAGAAGTGGAGTGGGTTCCATGGGAAAACAGGTGCTTCAGATGCCTGTTGCTAGAACTGCAAAAAGCAACCAACAGACAGAGAAAAGAAAAAGGCAATTTTGCCAGCTTTGGCAGCAAAGGTTCTATAAAATCATCCCATGAATTTGAAACAGAAAAAAATCTAAATGGGACACTAGAGAAAGCTCCTCTTTTTTACACATTCGATGCTCACAAAATCTAAATTAAAAAGATTTTAAAAACATTAAATATGCTGTTCCAAATTTATATGACCTATTCGGACTATCTGTGCCACCTAATTGTTGGCTGAAAAAACAAGCTCACTATCCATCCACACTATTCAAATGCAAGATGACTTTTCAGTTATATTTCCTTTTTTCCTTCTAGATTGGATTGATGTTTGTTTTCACTTCCTGTTAGTGGAATGACGACACACAGTGACTTGTTCTCAACTTCCTGTGCAGATCCACGATAGACACTCATCCACAGACTACCCTTCTGTAGGATTCCCACCTAAGACCAGAAACAGAAGCCCAGGCATAGAAAATGACCAAAAACCACTGACTGGTACTACATTTCTGACACAAGGATATAGCACTCTCAAAACTTTCACCCCTTAATTACCTTCCACTTCTGGCCAGATGTCAAAAGATAAGGGAATAGGCGGCAACTGCAGTGAACTGGATGTTGTTGTCGTGGATGGAAACTACAGGTGGTGAGAGAGAACACGATGTAGTCTTTCCTTCTCAATTGCTTTTCTAAACTGTTACTAAGTCAGAAGTAGTTTGAGCTGATTCTATGCAATCAAATCTTCTTTTCTGAATAGGTTCAGTCCCTGTTACGCATTTGGGAAAGCTCTCTTTATCGAATTGGAATCTCTTCATGGAAGAACAATGTTATTTGTTGTTGTTGTTGTTGTTGTTGCTACCTGTCTCCAAGAAAATGAGAGAGGAGGGAATGCATTTTCTATTACACAATATTTCCCTAGCTTAATTTCTTATATATCTTATTGCTCCATGGTCCTCTGACCTTCTACCACTATTCCCACTTTGGACTAAGGAAAACTACTAACCAGGTTGTGTACTGGGGAATGTCTATTGACATCTTGCTACCTACCTATAAGAGTTGCCTTGTAGCCAGAACATTCCTCTCTCTTTCTCTTTCTCTCTCTCCTTCCATACATCCACTCCACATGCATACGCACTCCACACACACACACAAACACACACACACACACAAAACCAGGAGGCTTTTTAAATTTTTTATTTCTGTCAATAGAATTGGAAAACAAAGTCCTTGGTTTATCAGGCTGTATAAAATATTTCCAAAACCACTATAACGTGTCCATGTTATCATCCACTCCATCATTCTTCTCCCTGCCCACACTTTCTGCAGCCTGGCAGGTTATCACCTCGGCATGTTCTATGCTTCAGATTCACTTACCTCTGAATCATAAGCAAAGTTGGCAATAACCTGGCAGGCCAGTCCTTCAATCCATATGCAAGAGTTAATTGCTCTCCCGCTCCTTGATGTACTGCCGCAATTCCCTGCTTCACTGAAAAGCTTTTGACATCAACGTACTGCTCTTGGAAGGATTACAACTTGTATATCTGGATGGCTCTAGTGAGGGTGCACCACAACACCAGGTATGAAAGCAAAATTGCTTTCCCTGCAGGTCGTCAACGCCGTACTTCTCCCTTCTCACGTTGGGTGTGTTACAATCTAAGGAGCGTGGTTGTCTCTCAAATGTGGATCTTCACTTAGACTTTCAAAGCAAGTTTTTAATCCTGGAGAATAAACGTCTTATACGTCTTCTGCGACTTGCTGAGGGGCTATGATCTAAATTTATACATGGAGGCTATCAACTCCCTAACAGTAAGATATGATCTTTGAAACATTTTGACTATTTAGGATATAATCTTTGAAAAAAAAAAAATGGAAGTCATCTGAGAGGGAGCTGGACAGAGTCTGAAGAGTTTATTTTCTGTTGCATGCGGACATCAAACTGGCCAACTTAGGGTCTTTCAGAAATATGTCAAGGGTGAATAAGAAATATAAGAAAATAAAAAAAAGAAATATAAGAACATAGAAAAATGTCTTCAATGGTTAAAGCATCTGTCTCTGCAGGTTTAAGGGAATTTAAATTATTTTTAAGTTAAAGGCCTTTTTCTGGAATTGGACTTGTTTTCTGGAACAATTCCCTACTTAAATCTTCTTAACCATTTACCTGAAAACCAGTAATAATTGTCACATTGTCTTTCTTCAAACGTGAGCACCTCAAGTGCCCTTCAACCAAATGAAAACAACAGGCCCATTGGGATGACAATGGGAGCCACACGGTGGCCTTTGTGGTTGACATTCAGACATGTGCTTAGCGCATTATTTCTCAGACTGGGTTATTTGAAACACCTATGTTAGAATCCCCCAAGATCTTTCTTTTTCAGTGAATTACTGGGGTATTTTTCAGAGCGACTGAATCAGAATTTTTGAGTTAGGAGCTCTGAAATAACCAGATAATTCCTATGAAACACCAAACTTTGAGAGTCAGGTCAAGAAACATGACAACAAGGGAGGCCTACTGATGAAAACTATGTATATAAAGTGGAAGCAAAGTGAAAGCTAGCTGGGCTTTTCCAGGTAAAGGTATGTATAATATAAATTGACTGCAATACATTTCTAAGCTACCCAAGTTCTTCTGTCTCTCTCTGGAATGCTTGTTAAATGCATATGGAAAGTAAAGAAATAAAACGGGCAAACTGAAGCACACTATAGCCTTGTGTTCTCATGTTCAAAGTTAGTGATTAGTGACTGCTTGTTTTTTATTTCCTCAAGACCACAGAGAACGGAAGTGGGAGTGAGCCTGAAAATATCAATATTCTTTGGGATTTTATACTTCTTTTCATCTTCAAAGTGCCTTACAAAATTCTCTAATTAGGCTCACACGCTCTGGCTCCTAGTTGTATCTCTAATCGTAAGACAGCATACCTGCTCTTCCTTGCTTAGCTCTGAGCAACATGCCATTCTTAATCATTACTAAATTAAAGAAAAAAGTGTTTGTAATAATTTCTACTTAATTAAAACAAATCTGGACATTTCTTTAAATGCAAGTCCAATTGCGTGGGCCCTAATCTATATTAGCAAAGTTTGGCCATTATTTATTCAGAGCAAAGATAAGTTTTAATTGTAAAATTATCTGTAATTAAATGTAATGGTTAAAATGGTTGCATTTCTGACCAACCTAGAAAATTATTTGAAAGGATTTTATTCTATTCCCTTGAAAATTTGTAGTTTTACACATTCTTACTATTTTAATAATCACTTTTGAGCAGACCATGCTTTTTAATAAACTTTCAGGTATCTGTGAGAGAAGTTAGTCTATAAACTGAGAAATTAACATGAAAATTAGGAAATCTTGGGGTGCCTGGGTGGCTCAGGTGGTTGAGCATCTGCCTTCTGCTCAGATCATGATCCAGGAGCTCTGGGATCAGGCCCCACATCAGGATCCCTGCTCAGCGGAGAGCCTGCTTCTCCCTCTGCCCCTCACCCTGCTCATGCTCTCTCTCTGTCTCTCTCTCACACTTGCTCTCAAATAAATAAAATTTTTAAAAAAAGAAAAGAAAAAGAAAATTAGGAAATCTGTATTTTATTTTCATTTCTGGCACTGGCTAGTTATATGACTTCAGGCAAGTCACTTACTGTTTCTGGATCTTGTTTTCCTCCTTTGTAAATTAGAGAAGTGTCTTCCAGCTCTGTGACCCTATGAGTAATCATGTGCCTCTCAGAGTGTCATGCATGTATAGCTGTGCAAGAAGATGCTCTAGCATGTTCTATTAACAGTAGATGTATGTAGGCTCATGTGTCAGAAGAAGCTACCTGGTCACTGGGCATGTCATCCCTCAGTCATCACACGGCCAATTACCGAGTGATAGAACAGGTCAGAAATCGAAGCATCTGAACATAAGTCTTTACATGTCTTGGGTTTGCACCCATGCTGTGTGGAGCCAAAGTATGGAGTCCCCTAAAAAAGGTCTCCTGAGTCACTGGAAGGACTGTCCACCTCTCACCGAAGCCTTCTTCAGAATGAGAGTTTCTTTCTTTCGTTATGCCTGATATGGAAAAGTATAAAAATAAATTGCCATTTTTAAGGTCTGTTGGCGATTCACACCTTTGAGTGAAGGGGATGTCCATCCTTTTTTGAGAACATCCACTAAGACAGGGAGGAAGGGAAGGGTGTTAGGGAAGGGCCATGATCTCCATCAAACTGGAAGAACCAAGAATGTGAATGGTGAGAAGATAAGAGGCAGAAAAATACACTTCATACATCATCACTCAGAAAACAGAAAGGCCTGCTGGTGCGCCCGCCCACACGGCACAGCAAACAGCAGCTCTGGCCTGGTCATGAGGACCTGTCATTGTAAACAGGATTCCCTGTGTTTGCAGTCTCCTGGAGGCATATTCCTTCCAGGTCTACACTGCATACCAGAAACAACAACAACCACCACAACCACAACTAAAAGGGAAAATGTATGCCAATAAGTCAGAGTTCCCCAGGAGCTCTGTGACTGTGTGAGTGTGGGCACGTGTGCTGACGTGTACGACAAGGAGGGGGAGGCAGAACGCACAGTCCTAGAACATTCTCAGTTCAGAGTGACCTGATTACTGAGTGGAAAGAAAAAGAATACAAGGATTGAATCTTCCTCTTACTAAACCTACAACGTAATTCTTGAATAGATCATTGTGTTTGTGGTAGATGCCAGGAGCTCTCCCTTTGATAGGTATCCCGTGGGTATCTTGGGTCGGAGATGGTCCAAAGAAATAGTGGTAGTCCATTTGGAAGGAAAATAAGAATCCAAAATATTCTGGTTTGTTGTTAGGCTCATAGTGGAATCTTTGGAGCAGGGAAGTCCCTGTGATGGAACCACATCTTAGTAAGTCAGCTGAAGTGTTGCACTTGTCTTTCAGGAGAAGATTCGTGTAGGAATTCGTGCTGGTGCTCTGGCCAAATGCTTCTCTGCAGCAGTTCTATCATCGTGAAACCCAGTCTGAGCAACGGTGACTTAGGGTAACCATGTCATATTCAAAAAAGAAAGACCCAGGAGGCCCACCCTAACTCGAACTTAAAAGATAAAGAACAAACATATATTTAGTATAAGTATGTCTCATACAATATTTGAGCCATACTTCCACTTGGTTTATCTGAAACTAGCATTTAGTTGAGTGTCTTGAATTTCATCTTGCAACTTGAGGTGGTTTTCAGCAGAAATGTTTTGCACTACTCTTGACGGCTTGAATTGAAATAAGAAAAGGCACTTTGTTCCTATGACACTTTTTCACATCTTGAGACCAACACATTCCCATAGGTTTGCAGTGAAAGTCCTGAGTGAGTGACCATGCGTGAACATGGCCTCTGACTATTTCTAAACAAGGGGGTGGTGCTTGCAAATTACAGAAAAGTTGCTTCATCCCCATAGCATCAGGACCAAATCCAGATTAAATAAGTGGAACTGAATGATTCACTGGCACTTGGTTAATCACTGTGTGAGTCTAATTGTGTAACACCTTCTCTGTGTTTTTCATTCCTGCCCATCTTAAGGAAACAATGCTTTGTTTCCCCTGACTGACGTGCTCTCTGCTGCAAGTCTGCTGCAAACCCAAGCACAGCACAGCATAGGCTTCTCTCAGGGGCCCTGAGAACCCCATCTGGAGCCCTGAGAGCCGCTAGGGGCTAGTCACCTAAATTCCAGTTGACCCTCGAACAGTCTGAGTTTGACGTGCACAGGTCAGCTTATACCCAGGGATTCTTTTTTTAAAGATTTTATTTATTTATTTGACGGACAGATCACAGGCAGGCAGAGAGACAGACAGAGAGAGAGGAAGAAGCAGGCTCCCCGCTGAGCAGAGAACCCGACTTGGGTCTTGATCCCAGAACCCGACTTGGGGCTCGATCCCAGGACCCTGGGATCAGGACCCAAGCTGAAGGCAGAGGCCTTAACCCACTGAGCCACCCAGGCGCCCCACACCCAGGAATCCTCTACAGTACAGTTCTATGAATGTACTTTCTCTTCCTCACGGTCTTCTTCATAACACCTAGTTTATATACTATATAAAGTGGATACACATATGAACTCAGGCCGGGTGGAAAGCCCAGCTCTGCTCCTCGGACAGTGGTGTCATATAAGGAAAATCACCACATCTTCCCCTAGAACCAAAAAAGATATTGCGAGTACCCTATGGCCACAGACTGCCAGGAACAACACTACAGTTTGTTGTAGCAAACATACAGACCATGAGGAACAACAGGGTGTCTGAGCGAGAGGACGCTGAGAAGGACCTAATATAGAATCTGGTTATTGGTTGGGTGATTGAGGCAAGACCGGAGGAGAAGGCGTGTGGTCTAGACTGGGTGTTGGGGACGATAAACCAGCAAACAAATAAGTATAAATGTTTGTCATTCGGTTTAATTTGCACAGCCTCACGTGGTCTGTTTTTTGGAAGTGTTGTGCAGTTGGAAACCAGAAGCTGTTGGAGTGCTGGTAAGGAAAATAATTCTCATATAGTTGCTCTGGAGAAAATCAGGCAGAGAGATGGGCAAGCTGCCAAAATATAGGTCTTTCAGATAAATGCTATGAAGTACAGATGATCCTCTTAAGTTTATCCGACTTCGTCTGAACGATCCAAGTCTAGAAATCAGTTAGCAAATCTACCACAGTAATTTCTCCGTCGAGAGTTCTAGTATCTCCCTGCTGAGTCTTTCTCACAGTATCTTACTCCTTTTACTTCCTTGTGGTCCCATAAAATGGAAATCACAATAGTGCGGTTAATATACGCTTAATGGAAGCAAACCTCAGAAAGAGTTTGCCATGTTAATTAGAATGTGATTTAAAGTCTCCCCGATACCTGAACTGTGCTCTATTCAGAGGAGTTGGTTTCCGATTAGGGGAAGATGCCTCTGCTTTAAATTTTTGGATCAATCTCAGTAAGAAATTTTTTTTTAATTTTTTATTTTTTGTAAACATATATTTTTATCCCCAGGGGTACAGGTCTGTGGATCACCAGGTGTACACACTTCACAGCACTCACCAAAGCACACACCCTTCCCAATGTCCATAATCCCACCCCCTTCTCCCAACCCCCTCCCCCCAGTAACCCTCAGTTTGTTTTGTGAGATTAAGTGCTCCATATCACTCGGCATCAGGGAAATACAAATCAAAACCACAATGAGATATCACCTCACACCAGTCAGAATTGCTAAAATCTCAGTAAGAAATTTAAGCAAGGAATCAGGTATCTAATTGGAAAGCCATTATAAATACATATTTTGTAATTAAGGAATTAATACTCTGTAGAATTTAAATGTTAGGTTCTTCATGATCATTGAATCCAAGACCCTCTCTTCACAATTGAGAATATAGAATCTTAACAGAGTCTGTTTTGGGACACCTGGGTGGCTCAGTTAAGTGTCTGCCTTTGGCTCAGGTCATGATCCCAAGGTCCTGGGATCCAGCCCCATGTCGGGCTTCTTGCTTTCCACCCTGCTCAAGCTCTCTCTCCTTCTCTCTCAAGTAAATAAAATCTTTTTTAAAAAGAAGGGGGGGGGTCTGTTTATGATGATTTATTTGATTATAACATTTTGTATTTTTGTAACATTTATTTAGTCTAAATTTGTAAATATTAAATCCAACCTAGTAAAGATGGCTTCAGTGACAGTCTTGATCATTTGCTTATCAAACATACAATTATGATAGAAATCATATTTATTGTCTGCTTACTAGGTGCTAAGTGCTATATTAAGCATTTTATATAAATTATCACATTTAATCACAACAGTAGCTCCATGATGGAGGTAATATTATTTTTCAGGTATTATGTAGATGAGGAAGCTGGATTTAGCAAGTTTAAGGAACTTGCCCAGGGTCACACGTAGCTTGTAAAATTCTCACTTGCTTCAATTATTCTGGGGCCTGAGCTATCGAAGGGAAAATTCTATCACTGTGAGAACCTCAATTCCTGAGGCTGCATCCACATGAAGAATTTAAGTAGCCCTGAATTATTTCCTCTGGCACTTTTCTCACCATCTTAATTCAGTTCAACACAAACGCTTGGCCAAGTTCTTCCTGTGAGCTCCGTACCAAGTGATTGGGAGGAGGCGTCACCCTGAGAAGTGCAACTGGGTCGCCCATCCCAGGTTCTCAGTGACCGCTCGAAGCTAAGGCAGGAAGAGGGCTGTGATGGGTTCTCCTTCAGAGGGTCTGGTATCTCAACCACAGGGGGAAATAATCCAAGCCAGCAGAGCACTCTACCCTCCCCACACACGTCATCCGGAGACATGTAGGCTCAATGCTATTTGACCATATGACAGAAGGGAGACCAGAATGAACTTGTAGCTGGAGCTAAATGCAATGGTAAAAATATTTAAAGAAGTTCTCTGGCTACTTCACAAAATAACCATCATGTTTAGTTATTTTTTGGAGTTGTCCATCAGTATTCCCCCCACTTTGGGCACAAGGAACATTGGAACGTCATTTCATTCCCTGTTGAAATAAGGATTAAGACTTTGTGTTCCTGGACAGTCATTTGTTCATCCATCCATCCTTCCTTCCTTTTCTCAAAACCATTTCTAAACTCCATTTTCCACTCACTAAAGTCTGTCCTGCTGTTTTCCCTATAGTTCATCTGGAATAACGTGATAAACTCCTTTTTAGTCCCACATAATTTCTAAATAAATGGTCAATTGTAGACATCAACAGCAGAACTATATTTTTTTCCCCCTAAGCTGTTTGTCCCTCATTTATTTAAAAATTGTGAAATTCAGAATAGGAGCAAGTTCAGTTACAGAAAAGCGTCTAGATTACATTCGGATAGAGTCCCCATTTACCCAAAATACAAATCAAAACCACAATGCGATATCACCTCACACCAGTCAGAATGCCTAAAATCAACAAGTCAGGAAATGACAGATGCTGGCGAGGATGTGGAGAAAGGGGAACCCTCCTACACTGTTGCTGGGAATGCAAGCTGGTGCAGCCACTCTGGAAAACAGCATGGAGGTTCCTCAAAATGTTGAAAATAGAACTGCCCTATGACCCAGCAATTGCACTATTGGGTATTTACCCTAAAGATACAAACGTAGTGATCTGAAGGGGCACGTGCACCCAAATGTTTATAGCAGCAATGTCCACAATAGCCAAACTATGGAAAGAACCTAGATGTCCATCAACAGATGAATGGATCAAGACGATGTGGTATATATACACAATGGAATACTATGCAGCCATCAAAAGAAATGAAATCTTGCCATTTGCGACAACATGGATGGAACTAGAGCGTATCATGCTTAGGGAAATAAGTCAATCGGAGAAAGACAAC
Organism: Mustela nigripes; assembly: GCF_022355385.1. Lineage (NCBI taxonomy): Eukaryota > Metazoa > Chordata > Mammalia > Carnivora > Mustelidae > Mustela > Mustela nigripes. Next base: position 115,502,290 of record NC_081562.1, on the reverse strand, counting down.
TATCATATGATCTCCCTGATATGAGGAAGTGGTGATGCAACATGGGGGCTTAAGTGGGTAGGAGAAGAATAAATGAAACAAGATGGGATTGGGAGGGAGACAAACCATAAGTGACTCTTAATCTCACAAAACAAACTGAGGGTTGCTGGGGGGAGGGGGTTTGAGAGAAGGGGGTGGGATTATGGACATTGGGGAGGGTATGTGCTTTGGTGAGTGCTGTGAAGTGTGTAAACCTGGTGATTCACAGACCTGTACCCCTGGGGATAAAAATATATGTTTATAAAAAATAAAAACAAACTGTATAAAAAAAAAGAATTTAATTTCTGAGTACAAGGGATGAATGGAAAAAAATCACTATTTACTCAATGTTGACAGTAACAATGAGTACCATTAATCATCTATCTACCCTATACCAGAAATTAAGATACTTTGCTTGTCTCATAATTCCTTATAACATCTCTATAAAGTAAATATTACTCTCATTTAGAGATGGGAAACTAAAGCCCAGAGATGATACACAAAGTGAATGACAAAGGTTATTAACAATAACAAGTCAGATTACATCCCAATAGTACTTTAACGACCTTTTTTTTTTTTTTAAATAAAGAGAGAGGGCTTGAGAGCAGAGGAAGTGGAAGAGGGAGTGGGGAAAGAGAATCTCAAGCAGACTCTGCACTGACCCCACACAGGGCTCAATCTCACGACCCTGAGATCATGACCTGAGCCGAAATCAAGAATCAGATGCTTAACTGCAGGAACCCCCCCTTAACAAACATACTTGGTAATGTAAATCATAGACACCCCCATTGTTTCTAAGCCCTAATAAAAAATAAGCACCATACAACTGGCCACAGAGAACACTATTCGTAGAATGTAAGCTAAATCATTAATTTAACTGTACACATCTTTTGGTTATAATAAATAGTTATTGCTCTAAAAACAATCGCAGATGCCCAGGTCCTGCAGGGGGCAGTTTTCTTGCCACTTGTCATTTCTGCTGCTGCCAGGTTGCCAGGCAGAAGTGTCTCTTAAAAGTCTGACTTTGGGGGGCGCCTGGGTGGCTCAGTGGGTTAAGCCGCTGCCTTCGACTCAGGTCATGATCTCAGGGTCCTGGGATCGAGCCCCGCATTGGGCTCTCTGCTCAGCAGGGAGCCTGCTTCCCCCTCTCTCTGCCTGCCTGTCTGCCTACTTGTGATCTCTCTCTGTCAAATAAATAAATTAAAAAAAAAAAAAACTCTGACTTTGGGATAAGTTCCTCCCCTTCGACTCCTATGCATCACATCTCCACAGTAAGACACTGCAAAAGGCAGATACGAAAACTAGCTTCAATGGAAGCCATTTGGGTAGCTTGTAAAATTCACAGTTAAATAAATATATATTATATTTATATATAATTAATATTATTATACATCATTATAGTATATATTAATATAAATTTATATATTTATGTAATATATTAGATACATCACATCATCATACTACTAATAATCTTATTATGATGATTATAATCATAATTAATTATATAATCAATATATTAATATCTATTATGTGATTAATAATTGTATGGTTATTATAATGATTAATCATATATTTTTAATATAATGATATATAATATGTGTGTGTATAGCGTAGGCTATCATAGGAAGCAGAATCCATGTCAGTCACTTCTGAAATAAATTTAGATTTAGTGTATGTCATCCCCCCTCATTTACTTCTTTTTATCCTTACTCTCCCTTTGTCAACTGGCTTCTTAAGTTCCCCTTCAAATCCAGCCCAGAGTCCCCTCTCTAGCTCTCCTGGGCAGTGAAGAAGAGAGATTTTTCCTGCCTAGTTTCCTTAGGGCTTAGGACTCCTCAAGTGAAGAATGGAAAAGAGTCTCACCTCTTCCGGGCCCCTGGCACCTGAGGAATCTTGCTCGCTCAGAAATATTTGTTGGTTCTTCCATTCACTAGCAGTTACTAGTACTCTGCCTGCTCTGGACTTAGTTCATTCGGTTTTTAAAACCTTTCACTGATTTGTTTTCTTTTCTTCTTGAGCGTGTCACACTCCTGCCCCAGATGCTGAATTAAACCTGTCCTAACCCTGAAGAAAATGGGTCTTATTTTACCTACCATACCTCCCCACGAGCCATGCTATGCCCACAACCAACTGACATTTAAAACGTGCGTGCGCGCGCACACACACACACACACATACACACACACACACACACACACACACACACACACCTGTCTATTGAATATCCAGGAGACAAGAGCTATAGTTATTAACTATAGCATAAAATTCATGGTACGCACAGATTTATTTATTTGTGTTACTGTGGAGCATTTTCTCACATAGAACATGAGACTTCTTTAATACACTATAATGCTTCAAGAATAAATATTCATTCCCAGGAAAATGCATTTCTTGAGGGGTATATTTGAATAATTAATAATAGATCACTGGAAATCTGTAAAAGCTGGAAAATGACGCAGAATAGTAACAGGAACCCACCCAAATTGTCCTGTTTCCTTCTTTTCAAACCTCTGTATGTGTCTCAAGTTAATCCCACTAAGTGAATTTTTTATTTTTAATGAAAAGCCGTGTGATGATAACGTATGACCGAATGATTAAAATAAAGCGTCTTTCCTTTCTTCCTTCCTTCTCTCTCTCCCTTCTTTCTTTTTTCCTTCTTCATTTGTAGTATTGAAAATTCACAGTAGAAGGTGTTTTAAAGTTTACCAGAAGACTTGAACTGGTCATTCTAATCATCCACTTAATTCCTTTGAATTCATAAAAAATAATCATAGGCATTAACTGTACTCATTTGGGTAGCCGTTGAAAAAGTAATTCTGGGATAACTAAAGCTGTGTCTTTGGATTCCACTTTAAACAGAGACTTCTCCTTCTTCAGGTTGCCTTCTTGATAAGTCAATGCGGGCTGTCACATACTCAGCTCCATTGATTGTGATGATAGTCAAAATTAAGAAATTTGCTATCGCTCATTTTGCTTTTTCTGCAATGCAGTCGTCTCTGAAGAATAAAGATAAGCAAATCAGCTTTACCACTGAGATTGTCAGAATGTGTGTCTGTGGAACATAAAGTCATATCATTCATGCTATAATAAAACCCTCATACTTTGATGTGACTCCAAAGCCAAAATGAGGCTGCCCTCAGACAGCAAAATTCTCTGGGGGCTCATCTGTGGGAAAGTGAGGTCAACCTTTGACCCCGATGTTGCCTCTAAATAACAATAACCAAAATGTAACTTATTACACATCCTCAAGTGTGGAGATAAAACATCGGTAGCATGTGTAGAAATGTCAAATAGGTATGTGGGAAACTAAACACAGGTCTACCAATTTGTAGAAACTGAAAATTATCTCTAATTCCCAGTATTTAAAGCACATTGCTCTGAAACTGTAATTGACTTTGCGATTTTGCAACTTCGAACTTTATTGCTCTGCTTACCATTCAGGTAAAAATATCTGTCTCTTTTTAAACTCGCAGTTAGCTTCTCCCAAGAACAAATATCCCTCCTTTGACCAATCGAATATTAACATAAATATTTGACACAATTTGACTGAAATCATGATGCATGGAAAGTTCCTGAAACACTCTCAAATGTGTCAAAAATAAAAATAGTATGGATTTGGAGGATCACCATTTAAATATTTTCTAATAGGCTGCAAACCAACCTTTTCATTTTTCACCATGCTGGCTTCCTCAAGAGTGTAAGTGTCTTGTAAGTCACCTGCGAAACAGTAAAATGGCGATCATAATCTGTCCACTCCTGAGTGTGTTTACAATCATACTCACATCCTCTCAAAATAGGGACTCCTTAGTTTAAACTCATTACTTATGCAGATATTTACTTTTTAAAAAATGGTAAAAACTTAAGACATAATAGTAAAACACAAAAATTAAACAACAAAACAAAAATGTCAACACAATCAAGAAACAAAAACACCCCAAAACCTTATCTTTTATTTTTAACAATTATTCTTGAAGAGTTTTAAAATTTGAACACCACTGAAACAGGGGCACTGGTCAGGTCCAATATAATAATTTCCAAAAAGGTGTTTAATGGATCTCTCAAGGGACACTTCCCAAATCCTAAACATAACCATAAACAAGGATGATCTCATTAATGGGTCATGACTAATGTTTTAAGCCAAGCGAACTATTTCTAGTGTTCATCACAACTCTGAGAAGTGATGGGATTTTTCTCCCTTTTCTAGACAAGGGAACCAAGACCCACTAAATTTAAATGTCTTGTTCAAAATCATACAGTTAGTCAAGGGGAGACCATAGATCTGAAGCCTGCTCAGCGTAGCTACAAAACTGTTCACACATTCCATGCTGTTCCTGGTGGTCCTCAGGCAGAGCATTCCCGGTCATCACTGATCAATAATGATTATCTGCAAGTGAGCAAGCTAGGAAAAGGGAAATTTCTGGCTGGTTTGTTTGGTTGCTACCATCTTAATTTCCTTCTTTTCCCAAGACCATATTATTTCCTAACAAAACGGGAAAAAAAATATAATCTATTTTGTGAGTTCATCCTCTGTTTGGTTAATAAAATGCATAACTTGAACTAATGAATCTATCCCTTTAGGCATGTCAAAACTCTATATATGAAAAGTATAAAATGCACAAAGAGCCCATTTTTGTCATCTTTTAAAATAATCAAAACTTGCCTCACTACTTAGAATTTAAACTTCATTTTCAGTCATTGGTTGATAGAGTCTTTATGTCAATTAGATACAGATGCTAACCTCTGGCTCTGCTGGAATCTTTTGACATCACAAGTTCTGTGTCTCTCAAAAGGATAATCAGCACCCTCATCCAAACCATAAGGGAAGCTTCGAATTTTGATTATTAAGTTCCTTTTGCTACAAGAGATGAGGCACACCGCTGGAGAAAATGAGAATAAAAGTATGTTCTTTCCAAGAAAGGACAATGAACGTATTTCCACAAATAACAAGAGTGGGTTAGACACTAAATTCCTGCCGTGGTCACCATCTTGGCAATCCTCCAAATTTGCAGGGTAATACAGATTTTGGTTAAATGAAACTCCTGATCAATAAAGATTTAAGACTTGATTCAGATATTCCGTTTCCAACAAACTCAAATACACATCCACGTGTTGCCTTTTGTCTTAAGAATCATGAAGACATAAATTATAAGGATGTAATATGGGGAAATTTTGATCTAGGTTCTCTATTCCTGGCAGAATCAATACATAATTGTTGGGTGGATGTTCGATGACAAAGTTGTTCCAGCTCATGCTTTGGTGATAGAAAAATAGTGATTATCACAGCCCTGGGTAATAGTAAGAAAGAAAATGAAGACACCTAGTTACTTCTGTCCCCGCTGTCTTCTTTGGTGAGGAACACTGTTGCCTATCCTACAGTTTAAAGAACAAGACTAAATAGTGACACTCCAGCCAAATTCAAGCTCTCCCAGGTGTTTTAACTGGCTAACCTAATGTCATGTAAAATTTTGAATTTCCTGCCAATATTTTTCAAGGAAGAGCATCTTACGCAAAAATCTATATTCTAATTCTTTTGAAAAATAAAACATCTGTACGCTGTCACCAGAAATTCTTCTTGGATTCATTCATTTATACAAATGTTGAAATGTACCCAGCATTCTTGGAAGAGATGAGTAAAATAATTAAGAAAGACCAAAAGATAAGTTTTTTTTTTTTCTAATTTCTAATATTCTTTTTTTTTCTAATTTCTTTTTTTGTGCTTTCTTTTTCTTTCTAATTTGAGATTGGGGGAAAGACGGGTAGGGGAAGTTGAAAGCAAGGCAGGAAAAGAGGTACCAGCAAGTGTAGCTTGATTGCTCTCCTCTTAATAAGATCGTATTTTGAAGCAATTATACACATTACATTTTATTTTTATTTATTTTTAGAGATTTTATTTCTTTATTTGACACAGAGAGAGAGAGCACAAGCAGCGGGAGTAGGAGAGAGAGAAGCAAGGCTTTTTTCCACTGAGCAGGGAGCCTGGTGTGGGGCTAGATCCCAGGACCCTGAGATCACGCCCTGAGCTGAAGACAAACGCTTAACCAACGGAGACAACCAAGCACCCCCATTATATTTGATATGTAAGCCTAGTGATATTCCAATGTATCCATTAGATAGAAAATTCCTTTCCTTCTAGAGATTCTCACATGGAGAGAATGCAAGCTTTCTTCCCAATTAGAAAATAATCTTTCCATGAATCTACCACTATGTTTTGCCATATAAATGCTCAAAACCAACAAGAAAATTAATGCCGAAAGGGATAAAGAAGTGTTTTGGGTTGTGCAGAAGATTGTGTGTGTACCTGTGTCAAACTGTTTTCACTACTTAATGGTGCTTTAACTTCTAGGAAACCGATGCCATTGGTTAAAGGTCCTGTAATAAATCATCTCTGTGAAATCAAAGTAGGATTGCAGCTAAAGCAAAATTTTCTAGTTTGTTCGATGATGGCAATCGTACCCATGTCATAAATCCTGTGGTGCTCTGGGGAAAAAGACTGAGTATTAAGGTAGATAAGAATCAATATAAATTGATTACTTATGTTTAAGTGAGAATAATTATCAAAAACTAAGTTATTAAAAATAGAGTTTCAAGGACAGGAAAATCTATCTGCTGGTACTTGTCCCAGGGTCCCAAGTTCAAGTTCCCCTGGCCTTTAATTGAGTGGTGGTTTACCTGTGGTTCATGGACCCCTAGACATTCACAGAAGAGCTTTAGGAGGTCAGACCATGAAGCCCTAAAATTTAAAACAAAACTTGGTAGGTATGCGGTTTTGATTTTTTTTTTTTTTTTTTTTTTTTTTTTAGGAAGAGGACCTATAATTTTAATCCATTGCACAAACCCCATTATAATTCACTCATAAACATCCACAGGAAAATAGCAACTATAATTTGGGTCATTTATTTAATAAGGTTAACCAACGAGTCAGTTATAACTTGGATCACTGTTCACTTATGTCCAAGGGCCAAATGACAGCCAACACAGAATCTGGCTGCTGCGAGAGCTGGCCAGGCTCCAGCAGCAGCTCTGAGCCTCCGCTCAGCTCCCTACCTGTGGCGTTGAGTTTATAGCTGTGATATCAAGGGACCTCGCATTTCATTCCTGTGACCTCACATTTCAGTACTGGGGTTGTCGGATGCCAAGACTCGATCTGGCTTTCCTCCCAGCAGTCCGAGGGACATCAGAACGGAAAAGGTGTCAGTGGAGGGACGATTGTTGAGGAGAAAGAGAAGGAGAGGGCTCTTGTGGGTTTTTTTCACGTGTTATAAACATTTGGTGAGAGTTGAATTATGGAAAAAATTTCTGCAATAACAAGGGCATTTTATACAGCAGCAAACTTCCCTTGACGAATTCATAGTCTTAAAAAATCTGATGAATTATATATAGTAGTTCAGGGAAGAAAACTTTAATGACTCAGAGAAAACAAGACCCTTTCCCTTGTACCGTGTAAAAGTACATTTGGGTGGATTCTAAACTCTCTACTGTTAAAATGATCGCATATCCTGTGGTTTTCTTTTTCTTTTCGAGGCAAGGAATGGAAGGGGGGGATTTAACATGGAGGCTTTTCCTTCAAATTGTCAGTTGGTAAATATAATTTCTCTGTATTTGTGCTTCACTGATCGGAAAGGCTGGTCGTTAATGGCCTTTTATTACGAACTTCCTTTAGTACGCAGCCCAGCAATTAGGCATGGGCACGCTCCGTGACCCCTGGCTGCCTCGCCACCGGCTTTGATCAGAACTTTGCTCAGCGACACACATCTAATAACCAGGAGTGGCATGAACTGAACCATCAACACCTTGATTGATTCCTCAGCCCACATCCTCGGCCAAATAAGGGTGTAATTAGCCATGATGCCAGCTGCCCATATGACCCGACCTTGTGTTCAGATTGGGACAAAAACAAAACAAAACAGAGCAAAAAAGCTTATGTCTCGGTACAAACAAAATCATGAAGACAGCACAGCAGGAATTTCAGCCTCTGGGACAAGCTGGCAGCAAAGTAATGTGGCCATCAGTTTCGTTGCTCCACGTTGCCTTCTGGGAAGTGTTATAAACTTCGTGCAGTAGAACTAAAAGGAGAAAGGACACTTCAGAATGAATGGGGTAAATGACAAGCCAGCTTCTTCTCAAGGAGCATTCCAAGCTGTAGAATCCAAAATTATGAACATTAAATCGGGCATAGCTCTTAACGTAGAAAAGAACTGAGAAATGATCACCCAACTTTCTCTGTGTGTGTGTGTGTATGTGTGTGTGTGTGTGTGTTTGTTTTAATCTTCACTGATGAATTCAAGAAATTGAAATGGCTGACTTTCGGTGCCTGGCAAACCCCGAGGGCAGCATAAAACAAAGCAACTAAAATTCCCATAACCGAAAGTTCTCCATCAGTGATCTCAGGCAGTCATGCTTCCTGAATCACCTGGGGATCTTGTTAAAAACGCAGATTCTGATTTGGTGGGCCTAAAGGGGAACCGGAGTTTCAGCATTTCTAACAGCGCTCCGCCCTGAGGGGAAGCCAATGCCGCTGGTCCCTGGAACCCCACTTTGAGAAGCAAAGTGCTGGGTAACTCAGAGAGTCACTGTTTTTAGCCAGATTAATTCTCAGCATCATCTGTTGTTCACTTCATTTTGCATTTAAAGATGTTTGGATGGTCCAGCTGCCTCCCTGCCCCACAGGATTCGAAGTATCATAAGGCATTTAGAATGAGCTCTGAAGATCATGAAGTCCTCTTCCGCAGAGACACTACAACTTCTTGACAGGGGGTGCCGGGGGGCTCAGTGGGTTAAAGCCTCTGCCTTCAGCTCAGGTCGTGATCCCAGGGTCCTGGGATGGAGCCCCACATCGGGCTCTTTGCTCAGCAGGGAGCCTGCTTCCCTTCCTCTCTCTCTGCCTGCCTCTCTGCCTACTTGTGATCTCTGTCTGTCAAATACATAAATAAAATATTAAAAAAAAAAAACTTCCTGACATAACTGATAAAGATTTGGGTTTTTTTTATTATTGTGGAAAATGTGGAATGTATAAAAACAGTAATCAGGAAAACAAAAATCACCCATAATCTTGTTTTTCAGAGATGACATTGTAACATATTGATATAGATTTCTCATTAGAATCAAATGTACTTATGGGGCACTGGCTTGGCTCAAGGGGTTGAGCGACTGACTCTTGATTTCAGCTCAGGTCATTAGCTCAGGGTTGTGAGATTAAGCTTTCTGGGGACTCTGCACTCAACACAGTCTGCTTCTCCTTCTCCCTCTCCTTCTGCCCCTACTGCGCCCTCTTGCTCTCTCAAATAAATAAATAAAATCTTGAAAAAAAAAAAAAGAACTAAAGGTACATACATGAGATTTAGTATCCTGGTACTTGGGAGGTACTATAATTTATGGAATGGTTTCCTTTCCTCTAATTTACATTTCAAAAACACCCCATTCCCAATTTAAACACATGGTACTGCATTATTGAATTTGGTTTTTTTGTTTGTTTGTTTTTTGTTTTGGGGGGGGTTTAGGATAAAATTAGGATAACGAAAGTGTAAATTTTATCACTTACGCTTCCTGTGGAGCCGGGAACTATCATGTAATTGAGATTATCATCTCTCCCCTCTCCTCCTCCCCAAACACACATAGCCTTGCCTTCTTACCTCCTCTGACCTAGAGGAGGGCTAACAGTAATTTTCCCGTAGATACAAACTAAAATGGCCCGATTATATGAATAGGAACTGCAGTCGGCTCTTGAACAACATGGGGACTAGGAGTGCCCACCCCTGTATGGTTGAATATCCACATGTAATCTTTGACTCGCCCAAAACGTAATTTACTGAAAACCTACTATGGATTGGAAACTTTACTGATCACCTAAACAACTGGTGAACACATATTTTTTATGTTATGTGTATTATAAACTGTATTCTTACACTATGAAGGAAGTTAGAGTAAAGGTCATCAAGAAAATTATAAGGAAGAGAACATACATTTACAGTACTGTATTTATTTTAAAAATCCTAGTATATGTGGACCTGGACAGTTCAAACCCATGTCGTTCAAGGATCAACTGTACATCAGCACAGCTGATATTAGACAGGATTCTGTTGGCCTCAGATGATTAAAATATGGTTCAAACTAGCTTTAAAAGGAGTGGGGGTAGAATTTATTGACTCCCATGACTCGGATAATAATGTGATATATCCCTCTGAGCAACATGACTTTCATTTAGATCAAATAACTATTTTTCTGAATTAATTTTGCTTATTTTGAATTCCACGTTTTCTTGTATACATCCAAATATGAAAACTGCTAGTATTTTGGCTCTTTGCAAAGGGAAAAAACTAAAAAGATATCTGAAAAAGTTAAACAAAAAAGTTTTATGTCAATGTCATGTGTTTTAAATAAAAGTTATTTCCAAAAGTATTTTACATTTTCCTTCCACTTATAGATGGAAGTTTATTTCATTTATGGCACAAAATCAGATATTATTATAAATGATATCCTAAATTCAGTTGAAAATTTCAACACTAAAGATCAGCATTCAACACTAACGGTGATTATAATATAAATACAGATTTGGACAGAACACAGAATCATGGTAACAGTAATGCCCTCACTAATAAGAAATCTGTAGACCAATGATACCTATCAAATGAAATGTAAGCTTTTTTTCTTAAAATGTACAAGTACTTTGTCGCATAGCATTTCTTTTTCCAACGAAGCCAATGTTGAACAGAAACACACATACACACAATTTAGGATGGATGTGAACCTTTAATCTTTTTTGTTGTTTAATTCCATTCTCTAAGTCAACGTAAGTGTTCGACAATTACATTGAACTTTTTGTAAACGAGTCACCTAAATTTTGGTTGCATTTTGTTCAAAATCAGTCGGAAAATCTTTAAGTAGTAGAGTGACAAAACAATTCGCCTCCTTAAGATTTTAGGGAACTACAATTATTGATAACAACATTTGTAAACAGGAGGAGATGATTAAGTGATTTGATGATGTGGGAACTAAATTGTGTGCTATTTACCTTTGAAGTTTTAGGATGGTGCTTTATAATGCCTCAAAGTGAAGATGATATCTTCAGGTGATTTTCCTTTTTTGTACTGAAGAAATATATACTTTACACCAGGATAGAATGAAATCGAGAAATCCTAGTATTGTATAACATCTGATTTTGTGAATCATTCAAATGTAAATAAGGGCAACTTATTTGATGGGTTTTGGCTTATAAAAATCTTACTTGTATGTGTGGTGTTTGTGTGTGTTAGAGAGAAGGAGAGAGAGAAAGAGAAACCTTCTATTTCTTCAAAGACACACAAAATGTTAGCCATCGCTGTCTCCGGGTAGGTGACAGAGGAGTCTGAGAAGTAAGGAACGTAATTTTCATTTCGCATCTTTACTATTCGAAAATTTTATCTTCAGGGCATCTTGTTTTTATAATGATAAAAATTTTTGTGAGTCTAAAGGCATGGATGAATATAATATGTTGAAAAACATTATTCTACCAACCTTCATAGGTATTAGATGGAACTTCGGAAATCTTTAAAAATCCAAGTTCATTATTCTAACGGTGACAATTTTGAGAACTATACCTGGCCAGAGAAAGAGATGTCCAGACATGGTCCACGTTTTAGGTATTGTCCGGGCCACCGTCCTGTAATAGAGACAAACACATCTTGTTTGGAAGGCTGGGATATTCGCTGATAATTTATCTTGTTTCCATGTCATCCGGACCCAGTCACAAAATCCAAGTTCTTTTCCATTGAAAGAAAGGAAACATATTAATCTTGGAAGTAGGTAATTGACTATTTTAAGGCTGGAGAATTAATAGATGTTACCTTCATATATTTTACCACCCGTGTAATCTCAAAGGAAAGAATGAGCCGAGTACTTACATTTGTTGAACTTACCTTGGCAGCCAAGAGCCCTTTTTTCTGGCAGTGATCATGTACTTAGCTGATAAAGGAAAAAATATGTTTGGGAGACCACATGTGAGCATTAGGAGCCATTATTTTCCTTGTAATCTTCTTGGCCCCAAAGAAACTGCTAGTTGCCATGCAAACGGCAACCCAAGCAATGCTTTTCTACAAGATATTTTGGATCTATCAATAGATACAGATGTAAATAAAGATACTTTGCCACAGAGGCATTTGATACTAAGTAAACAGAATATTCAACAGACAAGGGCCTGATTTTTTTTTTTTTTAAATCCTCACCCCAGATGTTTTAGCATTATGGCACAGCCATAATTTCTTTCAGAATACAAATAGTTTTGTATCTGCAAGGGCATAATTCTAGATAAAGTGGCCTCAGAAGAAAGTGAAAGTTAATTTCATCTATCCGTCCACCCAATTCGAAGAGAATGTATTGTTTTCCCAGCTTTAAGAGGTATCAGGTCTCTCTTGTGACACCATCCCAAACCATTTTAGTCAGAAACAGGTGAAGCAGAGAATGTTATAAAATCGCCATACTGGATGAATTTCGTGAGCCATTGACAACCATGACACAATCCAAAACTATTTTACAAAACATTTACATTTCTCAAGAATGAGTTTCATGAGGTCAGGAGGTTTCTACTGGGAAACTTGCTGAGACTCGGTCATGAACTTTGAATAATGTCAAGAGCTTGACCTCCAAATGTGGTTACCAGGTCAACATTCTGACGTGCTCTCATTTGCTTTGTCGCTAGGAAAAGGAACAAATAAGGTAAAATGTAATGACAACTACACTCAATGCAGTCATCCATGTGAAATAAAACAAGATCATATGCCAAATTATTTTATCCTTTAGCGTGTCTGGACCCAAGTAAGCTATAGTTCCTTTTTCCCTTTTGAAGTCTAAATTGGACATTTGGCTAAGTACAGACATTTCTCTATTCTCAAGAACAGGTGTCCCCAAATGCAGTGAAATATTTTTCTCGTTTTATCACAGTTCTCTAGGACAGGGAATATACGTGACCAAGAGAAGAATCAGCTTACAACTTTTGTGTCCTCCAAGGGGGAGTTCACAGCTGCTTCTGCTGAGCTGTGGGAGGGGTGCATATGGAGGAGAGGGGAATGGAGTACAGAGCTAGCATGTCACCAGAAGGGATAGGACTTAGGATGGCGGTGTAAGCAAAATTCTAAGACGGCCTTTAAGATTTCTGCCCCTGATATACACACCCTATAAATCTCCTCCCCTGGAACATGGGCAGGACCTGTGAATATGATGAAAGATAATTCCTGCATTAGAACATCCAGAGAAACACAACCAAAAGGGTAGATTATAGATAAGTAACTAATGTAGATATAGATATAGATGGTTGGAGTTGGCTCACGTGGTTATAGAGGAGGCTGAGAAGCCCCCCAACCTGCCATCTATACACTGGAAAACAAGGAAAGCCAGGATCATTCAGTCTGAGGCTGAAAGCCTGAGAACCAAGGGTGGTGGTGATCTAAGTCCTGGAGTCCAAAGGGCCTGAGAGCCAGGAGCTCTGAGGTCCAGGGTAGAAGATGGACATCCCAGCTCCGGAAAGAGAGAATTTCACCTTTCCTTGCCTTTTTGTTCTATTTAAGCTCTCAGTGGATTGGATGATGCCCATTCACATTGATGAAGGCTGATCTTTAGTTAGCCTACCAATGTCAATATTAATCTCTTCCAGAAACACTCCCAAGGTCACATCCAGACATAGTGTTTCACCAGCTATCTGGGCATTCTTTGGCCCAAACTGACACATAAAATTAACCATCATAACTTTCACAATTAGTATGTTTATATAACAAAGGGAAAGGGCCTTCTTAGGTATAATTAAAGTCCCTGAACAGCTGAGTTTGTGTTCATCAAAAGGGAGATTATCCTGGGTGGGCCTGACCTAATCAGGGGAGCTGTTTAAGAGAGGATCTAAAGGGCAGAGATAGAAGGAGTCAGAGAGATAGGAAGCAGCCAAGATCTGAAGAAGCAAGCTGCCGTGTTGTGGAGCGGGGTACACAGCTGGGGTGATGGGTAAACTCTAATTTCTCAGCGTCTCAGTCTTACAGTCACAAGGAATTGAATTTTGCCAGTAGTCACTGGGCAAGGCAGAGGACTCCAAGCTCCGCAGACTCCATGGCCCAGGCTGTTACCTTGATTTCGTCCTTGTAGGATACTGTGGAAAGGATCCAGCTAAGCTGAATCCAGACTCCTAGCCAATGGAAACAAGGAAATCATACATTTCTGTTGTTTCAAGCTGCTACATTTGTGGTGCTTTGTTATGCAGCCGTGGAAATGCAGCCGTGAAAAACAACTGCAGAGGGAATGCAGGACATGGGGTGCAGGCTAAAAGTTGATCAGTCTGGGACCTGAGCTCTCCTATCTGCATCCTTCCGTGCCTTTCCCCCCAGAGCCATTATGTTCCTTATTGAGGAGAAGGCAGGATCTACTCTACCCATTTGTATGACAATAAATTCTGGGAGCTAAGAGTTTGAAATATGAACCAGTGTATTTCTGGTCTCCCCTTTCTAGTCAAGGCCTCCTAGATGCTCTGACTCAGGGAAGGGCAGAAGAAGCGTCAATTCTCAGTTCGTGTCACACTGGACATCCAAAAACTTACGGCAGGACCGACGGTTTGAGAGTAAATATTTTGGATTAAAAAATCCTGAATTTTATTTTATTGTAAAAGCTGAACTTTATGCTCTAAGTAATAGATGTGGGAACAGTCTTTGATGGCAGAAGAGCCAGTTTTTCTGCCCTGGCCATGATAATTTTTCCCTGCTCTGAGGAGATATATAATCAGCAAGGACCTGTCTGGTGAAGTGCCTGAGAAAGTTCTGAGGTCCAGGGCAGAAGATGGACATCTCCTGCCCCCTCCCCCAGTGAGTTCTCAACCCAAGAGAGGCAGACAGTAGGCTTCCCAAGAGGTTTGGGAAGAGCTGAAATCCAGCTTTGCTTCAATTCTAGGAGGGTTTTTGAAGGAAGAAGGTGTGGAGGGGAGAATGTTTCGCAGAGTTCCTCCCCATCTGCATGGTATGGCCACAGAATAGAAACAAGATGGCGTCTGTGAGGCTACAGACAGAGAGAGAAGCTCTATGTTATGGTGGAGAGCTTCCAAGTTTCTTACAAAGAAAGAAAGATGGGACTGGTTGCATTCAAAGGATTTATGCACCCTTTGCACCAGGTGACCCCCAATGCCCCTTCCAGATCTAATTTTATTTTAATTAAAGTATAATTAACATACAATGTTATATTAGGTTCTGGTGTACACATATTGATTCAACAATTCCATACTTGACTCAGCGCTCACCACAATGACTGTTGTCACTGTCACCATACGAGGTTATTGCAATATTATGGACTATATTCCCTTTGCTGTACTTTTCATCTCCATGACATATTAACTTTATAACTGAAAGTTTGTCCCTATGAATTCCCTCACCCCACCCACCTTCGCTCTGGCAACTAGCAGTTTGCCGTCTGTATTTAGCATCTGCTTTTTGTTGTTTCTTTGTTCGTTTGTTTTGTTTTTTAAATTCCACATATGAGTGAAATCGTATGGCATCTGTCTTTCTCTGACTGACTCATTTCACTTAGCATTTTACCCTCTAGCTCAATCCATGTTGTTGCAAATGGCAAGATATAATTCTTTCTGATGGCTGAGTAATATTCCATTGTGTATATATACCACATCTTCTTTATCCATTCATCTGTGGATGGACGCTTGCCCTGCTCCCTTATCTTGGCTATTTAAATAATTTTGCTATAAACACAAGAGTGCATATGTCATTTTGAATTAGTGTTTTTGTTTTCTGTGGGTAAATACCTAGGAGTAGGATTAGTGGGTCACGTGGTACAGTACGGTACTGGCACAAAAACAGCCAGATGGGTGGGACAGAAGAGAGAACCCAGACATAAAACCCATGCTTATATGGTCAGTCAATCTACAACAAAGGAGGAAAGAATACGCAATGGGGCAAAGACTGTCTCTTCAATAAATAATGCTGGGAAAACTGGACAGTTCCAGATCTCATTCTCCATGACTTTACAACAGATGCCCTCAGCAAGGTCTAGGAATGAAACCAAAAGGTAAAGTTGGGTAACTGGGACAAATGCTAGCTCTTCTTCTCCATTTATATGGCACATTATCACCTGCCATGGCTCTTAGCTCTTCATTTCCTTCCCTAAACACCCAGTAGAAATTTGAGACAGGATAGACTTCCTTCTTCACATGCCTTATATTTGATTTTCCTTTGTATCATCATCCAGTATATTGTGACTCTCCTCTGCTGGCAGTTGGGCCCTCACTTCGTTCCTTCCACACCTGACTTCTAGGTAATCTACCAACTCCCCATCCCTTTGGCAGTGCAGTGAGCCACATAAAGATAACCTGCAGGCACAGGGTACCTTCCCATTTCGATAGAAATTTCTAGAGCGCTCAGTGCTGGAGTTAAGGATTAGTCCTCTGTGGCAGAGGACCAGGAATGCAGATCCACTCAAACTTGTTAAAACAGTGGCCTAAATCCCAAAAGAGACAGTTGGTCTTTTGTGAAGCAATTTGCAAGTATCGCATTGCACCATTAAAACTTCCTGTGCTCTGTTATTATGTGATTAGCAGAGTCAACAGCTCTTGGATTTTTACCACACTCACATTCTTCTAGGAAACCCAAATCAGGCTTTGCGTGTAGTTCTGGAATATAACAGTGCCCACTATCTACCAGTTAGTAACCTCCCCAGCGTGGGGCTCCATGGTGCTCGGGTACAGAACACGACCACGTAGATTACATACCTGCCTTCACAGCACCCTGGAATATGTTCATGCAATAGATAATGTTACTGTGAGTGACAGATATTAACTATATGCTACAATAAAGGGGTACTATAAAAATGTGCAAAGTTAGATATTTCCCTGGCTCTATTTTTCTTTTCATGTACTTAATGGAATGCTCTACTATTTTGGACTGCACTTAGGAAGTAAGTGTTTAACAAGCTAGAGAGATGCTCTTCCAGATTTGTGCAGTGCAGTGCAGATGGAGAGAGGAAGATACGCATATTGATAGCGCCCTCTTTGCCGTTCAACAACATGTTGAAAACATCTTCAGTGTATATACTATTATCAAACATTTATTTCCATATAAACCATACCTACCAAGCATGACCTTCAACTTTTCTAAACCTTCTTAGCTCTTTTTTTATACTGCTTTTATGACCCTAAGAAATTCCATCTGGTAGCAGGGATACTTCCTTTACCTGACTTACAGCAACTTGAGTGCAATGACATTGAACTTATGATTTATTGCATATCACTATGCAATGCCTAGCAAGGATATATTTGCTATATATTTCTGGATCAATAAATATTTTTTTTAAGATTTTATTTATTTATTTGACAGAGAGAGAGAGAGGGAGAGAAAGCACAGGCAGACAGAATGGCAGGCAGAGGCAGAGGGAGAAGCAGGCTCCCCGCCGAGCAAGGAGCCCGATGTGGGACTCGATCCCAGGACGCTGGGATCATGACCCGAGCCGAAGGCAGCTGCCTAACCAACTGAGCCACCCAGGCGTCCCCAATAAATATTTTTGAATGATTGGGTGAGTGACTGAGTGAGTGAATCAATGAACTTAAATATAAATTGGAACTACCCAGTGGGCTTTACGGTGGCTGTCACTCTTCTTCACGAAATGTGTCTTTGGCCGGCCCCTATACCTGAATGTCCCATGTCTAGCACTGATAGCAAATCCATGAAGGAAGCTGAAAACAGATGTTTTCAGATCACTATTTAGTAAGGTTGGATGCATGCAAGGCCCATCTCTGCCTTACTCTGCATTTTATATCAATGACCCCTTTCAGCATGAAAGAATGGCATTACGTCATCAAGGTGCTGGTAAAACAAACCGCAGGGCTCCTGGGTGGCTCAGTGGGTTAAGCATCTGCCTTCAGGTCAGGTCACGAACCCAAGATCCTGGGATTGAGTCCCACATCGGGCTCCCTGCTCAGTGCAAAACAAAACAAAACAAAAACAAAACAAAACAAAACACCCAACTCCAAGGTGTGTGCTTAAAGTCTTAGTGGAAGCCAGGAAGTATCATTGAACTTAAGTCAAAAGCAGCAGGTGGGTAGCAATTTGTGACAGGGCACAGCAAACCTGAACTTAACTACTGACGTCTTCCCCAGCCAGCTCTTGCAAAGCTGTTCATTCCCAACGTAGATCATCAATGCAAATCCAGGTGCCATACTCTTCAAAGCTGGACCTGCCTCTTCCCGGTGTGTCTCTTGCGTGTTTGGCTTAGGTTCCTATGTCTACAGAGAAGGGCAAGATCGGGTGATGATTTTTTTGCTTTTGTATGTATTGAGGTAGTTGGTCAAGGAAACTCTTTCGAGTGCCTTCTCTGTGACAGACATATGTGCCAGGTGCTGAGAAAACAGCAAACACACATATGCCTTCTTCTTCTAGGGTCACTTCAGAGACTCATGGGGCTGAATACACTGCACATCTACTAGCACTCACAGGTCTTCTTTAAAACTTGAAAATATTAGGGGCTCCTGGGTGGCTCAGCTGGTTGAGCATCTGACTCTTGATTTTGGCCTCAGGTTGTGATCTCAGGGTGGTGAGTTCAAACCCTGTGTTGGGCTCCGTGCTGAGCTCAACACGGGGTTTGATTCTCTCTTCCCCTCCCTCTGCCTCTCTCTCTACCCCCTTTAAAGAAAGAAAGAAAGAAAAGAAAATTTTATTTCTGACCCAAAAGGTGAATGACAACATTGTCATTACAACAGAGGATCTAAAAGTTCTGGATAGAGTCTGGAAATGACAAATTTAAAAGGACTCCATTCTCTGGTACTGTCTGATGCTTGTAGTTGAAACAGCTCTTGCAAATCTGGTTTTACCTTTAAAAATTAATTAAAGTACAAGCATAGGAAGAAACTCAGAAGTAGTGAGATCCTCAGATAATGTGGAAGACTTGGGTGGTTTTTTTTTTTTTTTCTTTTGAATGTACTAAGTGACATTAGGACACAAAGGGGTGTTTTTAGTAATGAAGAAAAAAAGCTTTTATCTATCTTTTATCTATCAATTGACAGGAAGCCTTTTTCAATCTCAGTCTGTGATTCAGGAACACATTACACCCTAATTTTTGATACAGAATATTTTTCAATGAGTTACACTCATGGGATAGAACTTTTAGGAAATTATCGTATTTCTTCTCCTTGTGATTGGTGTTTTTTAAATTTATTCTTGTCCCTCTTCGTCCTCACTCTTCTCCCCTATCTTCTTTGTCTCTGGTTAGAAATAACCTTCAGTCCTTCTGTAGAGTTTCAACCAAATCACCAGATCTCATCATGGAGGTGACATGTGGGAAATGTGCATGTGTCTGGTAGGGAAGAGGCACCTGTCATTGCTTCCAACACGTGACTGTCTAGAACTGAGTCTCACGGCCTCATGGGAAGGAAGGGAGCCTGGGAGACATATCCTAGCTTCTATATGCTTGGTACCTCTGTTTCACCAGAGAATATGATAAAATAGATTTTGGTAGACACCTCAGCTGCCACACTCAGGATATTTATGATATCTTACCCAGAAAGGCAGATCAGAAGATAAAAAACAGATGGAAAATATGTTTTAGATGATACATAATAAATAGATTTCACATGACGACTCTATTTCATTAACCTACTGGAAACTGTAGTCTTACATGGAATTAGGATGAAATATGGACCCAGAACCAAATTGTCAAAGAATTAATGTACCCCATGTTAATTTCTTCCCTTCGACGTTGGTGATGAAAAACCTTGAACGTTTCTTCCATACCAATAGCCATGTGATTTAAAGGAACGTAATCTCCAAAAGTCAAATCTTTTCTGTCCTTCAATGCAGATTTTTATTCTCGTGACTAATACTACATCACTGAACTCAGGAATCCTGGGAAAGGACTCAACTTCTTTGATTGTTATAACTTCCTCCTTTAGGCCACCTTCATCAAATATACAAAGTGCTCTGTGCACAGAGAAATGATGCTGTCATTGTCACCGCCCTGTACATCAATTTTGTTTTCCAGATAAGCGCTGTATGAACCTACCGGAAAAGGGCAGTTTTTTCAATGACAACGTGTGACAGAAGCCAAAAGGTTTTAAAGCAAACATACAAACGTGTCATCTCATAGTCCATCAACCAGCCCTTGTCACACTGATAAACCTTTTATCTCTCTTTCCCAGATTTTAATCAGTAGCTTGGTTTGCATGTTCTCCTATCACTGCAGCAAACCAACCTAAAGGGGATTCTTTATGCCCTGAGAAATCAACTCATTTGGGCCTAAATGAAACATTTCACTGTCTTGTTTTATCTCCCTCTCTATTCACATTAACATAATAGCTTTTAATTGGATTGTATTTGTGATTAGAGTCAGCAAAGGTGGCATTCTCTCGGAGGAAATTGACCGCGAGGCAAACTGCTAAGACTCCGTCTGGGGGAGATGTTCACAGCTTTTGCCCTGGAAACGAGGCTGCAGGAAACACAGCCTCAAGAGTCACCTGAGGACTCCCTTTCCCTAAGCAGTGCAGGTGGGCATAAAGGCCTCCAGGCTCAACTATCTGAAATGTTAGAGGAGTACTCAAATACATCTTCTCAAAAAGAGCGTATTTACAGAAGGACACCATAAATGGGTGATGCCCCAAGTAGAAGCTACAGATCAAAGGACTGCCAGGTAGACACACAGATGCATACTAAATGCATCAATGTATCAAAAAGTGATACAAATGAAGTTACAACCGAGTACATAGACGTGTCATTTATTTCATCACCAAAAGTCTATTATTTTTAATATATAAGTTCCAAGAAATGAATAAAAACATACAAATGGCGCATGTGTATAAATCATATAAGAAGGAATTCACTAAAGAAGTACAGATGTCCAGGGTCACCTGGGCGGCTCAGTCAGTTAAGCATCTACCTTTAGCTCAGGTCATGATCCCAGGGTCCTGGGGTGGAGCCCCACATCAAGATCCTGCTCAGCGGAGAGCCTGCTTCTCCCTCTCCCTCTGCGCGCTCTCTCTCTCTCTCTCTCACTGTCACTCAAGTAACTAAAGTCTTTTTTTAAAAAAAGAAAGTACAAATGTCCAATAAGCACATGAAAAAATTATTCTCCAGGACTGGAAGACGTTTCAATTAAAATAACATTTCTTACCTTGCAAATAAATAAATAAGTTGCTTAATGTTTCCAGAGAACAAAGTGTGAATACTTTCAACCTTCAGCATACTTACAGAAATTCTGGCAATTAGACCAGAAAAATGAAATGAAAGGAACACAGATTGGAAAGGAAGAAGTCAAACAGTTTGCACATTTCTGTATATACTTATGTATGTAGAAAATTCTAAAGAATCCACCCAAAACTATTAAAGCTAATAAACCAGTTCAGCAAGGAGCAATGCAAGATCCATATACAAAAAAACAGTGGTGTTTCTATACACTATCAAGGAACTATCTGAGAACAAAATTAAGAAAACAGCTCAATTTATAATAGCAACAAAGAGAATTTAATCCTTGGAAGTTGTTTTACTAAAAGTAATGCAAGATTTGTACATTGTAAACTATAAAATAGTGCTGAAAGAAATTTAAAAAGACCTATATAAGTGGAAAGACAGCCTGTTTCCATGGATTTGAAAACATGCTATTGTTGAGACAACCGTGCTCCTCCAAACGGATCTACCAATTCAGTGGAGTCTGTCAAAATGTGAACTTTTTGCAGAAATTGACATGCTGATTTTAAAATGCACGTGGAAACTCAAGGAATCCAGGTGCTGAAAATAAATGCATAAATAACTGAGAAGGAAGAACATGATGGAGAACTCACCCTTCCTTATTCCACAATTTAGCAGAGTGCTAAGATTTTCAAGACAGTGTGGTACTGGTATAAAAGAGAAGCACATAGCTCAGTGGGGTAGAACTAAGAGTCCAGAAATAAACCCTTACACTGATACCCAGTTTCCATTTGACGAGAAAATGCAGACAAAACCAGATAGTATATCAAATTTTTAAAAGTACTATTTCTAGGTTAGGCCCAAACGCCAGTGCAAACTCCCCCTCCCTTTTATCTAAGGAACAACCTCAAAATCCATCTCAAAAATCAACTCATGAATATTGGCTTACCGATTGGTCTACCAACCCGAGCATAATATCAGAGACCCTCAGAATAACCCCTGTTGATGATCATCACAAAAGGAAAAAACAGGAACATCCAAAGTACTTCCTGTCCCACTGATAGGTTAAAAGCCAAAATGTAACAAATTTAGGAGTCCAGTAGTTTTCAAAAGTAATTATGACAACTCAGTTCAAAGCTTTGTTTTTATTTATTTATTTTTAAAGAGTTTATTTATTTGACAGACAGATCACAAGTAGGCAGAGAGGCAGACAGAGAGAGAGAGGGAAGCAGGCTCCCCGCTGAGCAGAGAGCCCGATGCGGGGCTCCATCCCAGGACCCTGGGACATGACCTGAGCTGAAGGCAGAGGCTTAACTCATTGAACCACCCAGGCGCCCCACTTTGCTTTTATTTTTTAAGTGTACTCCCGTATTTATTTAACACAAATGCACAGGTAGGACCTACCATCTCAGATGCTGTGCTAGACACTGGGAATGTGAAGAGTCCTACTCATGGACCATCTCCAACAAGCACACAGTGTAGTCAAGTCCCAGAGAATTCATTCAATTACGTACATGCTGACTTCCACCTAGATTAAGAACGGGGCATTGTGCTTATTTTTTAGGATATGAAAACATTTCGGATAGAGTCCCTGCTCTGTAAGAGTGGATAAAAAGATGGGAAGAAAGATTAGGTAGATATGTAGATGATAGATAGATAGATGGATGATAGATAGGCGATAGAAATAGATATGTCCAAATATGAACAATAAAATTGTACGAATGCAATATAAACATCCTTCCAGATTTAGTAGAGTTACAAAGGATGTCACGGTCAATTCTATGGAGCAAGAAAAGGTTCAAGGAGTTTGAACTTAATCCCATAGGCAATGGTAAGTCTCCAAACCAGAAAGGGCAGTTGCATTTTGCTCTGGCCTGTGGTCCAGAGACAATAAATACCATCGACTTGATGTCACTACAAGTACAAGCGACATTATTTCTACCTTGTAAAAAATAACAGCAGCTATTAGAAAGACTTTTCCTAAGCTTTATTTGCAGTTGTAAACTAAACAGATACTATAAAAAATGGCCACTTAAAATGTTAATTTTATGAATGTTTACAATAATCAAAGTCGAAAGGATTAACAAGCCTAAGAGGAAGGTGATGGGGACTGAATGGAAAATTAATTCAGTGTCTCATAAAGTATGAACAAATCCTGTGTATTTACAAAATAATAACAATAGCAAAGCCCATGAATACAAGATACTTGTGTTTTTATTATTACATTTTTCAAAAAAAATTATAAGTTTGGAAGTGTACTATAAAAAGCCAAGAGTCAGACTATGAGTCAGTGTCTCTGACTTCACCAAAGCCAAATGGGAGTTTTCCACGGAGGGTCTCCTCCTTCTGCTTCCTCACCAAACGCTCTGTCAGTTTCCCTGTGAGTTTCTCCATGTGGGACAATATCCCTGATATTTCAAAAGAATGCCATTTCGAGTTTGTTTTTAACAGAGCCTAGTCTCTCTATACATGATATGCAATTTGAGTATTACCTCAAAAAATCATAATTTGTGATTCTCGGGTTTTCTGTTCCGGCACACTGAATTTCCAGAAGTCCTTTTTTTTTTTTTTAATTTAAAGATTAAAGATTAAAGATTTTATTTATTTATATGACAGAGAAAGAGAGAGAAAGAGAGAGAGTGCATGCAAGGAGAGCGGAATATGGAGAAGCAGACTCCCAGATGAGCAGGGCATCCAATGTGGGACTCGATTCCGGGACCCTGAGAGCGTGACCTGAGCCGAAGGCAGTCGCTTAACTGACTGAGCCACCCAGGGGCTCTCCAGAAGTCCTTCTTTTTTTTTTTTTTTTTTAAAGATTTTATTTATTTATCCGACAGACAGAGATCACAAGTAGGCAGAGAGGCAGGCAGAGAGAGAGGAAGGGAAGCAGGCTCCCAGCTGAGCAGAGAGCCCGATGCGGGGCTCGATCCCAGGACCCTGAGATCATGACCTGAGCCGAAGGCAGCGTCTTAACCCACTGAGCCACCCAGGCGCCCCTCCAGAAGTCCTTCTGATAAATACTGCGCAGGCGTGTTCAGAAACCCTAGCAATGGCTGTGGAATTACCAAGCATCACAGATCCATTCCCCAAGGATGCCATGCCCCGTCAACCAAACAAAAGTAGGTTCAGCATCCACATGAGCAAATGTGTTCAAAAGGTAAAAAAAATGGCAGCAGAGTCTGATGGGGATGATGGGATTTTCTTAATATTCTAAAGAAGACATCCCATTTCCCACAAACTGAATGATATGATTAAGGAAACAAGAACATGCTTTCTGAGACCTACAACCCAAGGGCCCAGCTCTGTTGAGAAGAGGCTGCCATTATGGAGATGGACGAAAGTGTTGCCATCTTTCCGAGTGTCAGTTACTAA
This sequence comes from Mustela nigripes, assembly GCF_022355385.1. NCBI lineage: Eukaryota > Metazoa > Chordata > Mammalia > Carnivora > Mustelidae > Mustela > Mustela nigripes. The sequence continues at coordinate 115,477,784 of NC_081562.1, read as the reverse complement.
CTGGGCACTCAGGTAAGCGTTTCACCATACAGGATGTTCTCCGTCATGTTATCTGCACGCTTCTGGAATGACAGTGACTACAGAGTGCAGGATAGTGATGCGGGTCTCTTACCGTTGCTGTTTAGGAAGAAAAGACGCGGAAAAGTCTCTGATAAATTCAGCACGCGAGTCCTCTCCTGGATGGGTTTAGTTCCACATCCCAGAGCCAAAAAAGAAAAAAACCAAAAAGCCAAAAAACCAAAAAAAAAAAACCCAGCAAGCTTAAATTCATCCTGCTGCTCTGTTTTCCCTTCCCGCAGTGGCCACTCTGTTCCCAGCAAACTTGTGTTTGCCTTTGGGATGCTATTTTTCCTAAAAGAAGGAAAAAAGAGAAAGAAGTGGAATAGAGAAAGCGTACGTATTGCGAGAAGGGTGACTCACTCCTAATGGTGCCTCTCAGAGACACCCACTTGGGTTTCCCTCCCGCAGGTGGTCAGCAGCTCGTAAACCTCCCAACCTACGTGTCTTAGAGGTTTCAGCAGTTGCTCTATCACATGAAGTCTGGACACACGGATACCCCTTCTGTTCACGAATTTTTCACTGGAAAATAATTACTAGCAACTAATAGGAAAAATTAGGCCTCCAGAAGCTATCTCCAGGTCAACTTTTTTGTTCTGGTTGTAAACCAAAATATAAAAGATGTAAAATTTAAGGTTTGACCTCTAAATATCATCAGATGGATCCTAAATTTTAAAAATTCAATTTTTCTACCCTTGTTTTCTCTAATTTTTGATGTTGAAGTTTTTTTGTAGCCTTCCCTGAAATTATATTTTTTGTGGTTAAAATATGGCTTTTGAAGACATCAAAGCCACCACGTGTTTTATTTTGTCAAAAACAAAACAAAACAAAAAACAAAAACAAAAACAAAAAAACCTTCCACTTCCTAAATATCACTGACAAATAATGGGGCCAAGAAAATTGTAGCTCGTTTCCCTTTAAGGCTATGTGGCTTTCCAGGTCACATTTTGGGCTTCTGGAACTAGTATGTGGAACTAAAATGTGACAGGGATCCAGGCTAAGTGAGCTTTGAAAGGGGACCTCGCTCTTTTTCTTTTTCTTTTCTTTTTTTTTTTTAGATTTTTATTTATTTATTTGAGATAGTGCAAAACCGAAAAAGATCACAGAGGGAGAGGCAGACTCCCAGCCAAGCTGAGCGCCCGATGTGGGGCTCAGTCCCAGGACCCCAGGATCATAACCTGAGGCGAAGGCAGATGCTTAACTGACTGAGCCCCCCACACCCCCACTTGAGTGATAGTCCACTTTGACAGCAAATGCAAATAGCAGAAAGGAAGATTTTCGTGTGTAATCAATCTTTCCCCAATGTTTCATTGAAAGGGATCCTGGCAAACAGGTTTAAGGAATAAATATCACCAGGATACCAAGTGAGTAAACATGCAACTACCCATGGTTTAAAAAGGAAAGGCAGGTGAATTGCCAAGAAGACGTCTTCCCCCAGTGGAAAAGTGGTGTTGAGTCTACGTCGAACTTTGGGTCCCGGGAGGTGCTTTGATTTGAGATGTCCATCAGAAATGCTTGAGGACTGAACTGAAAACACTACCCTGTTTTTGTCTGTTTTCATCGTTCTGACTACAGACTACTTCTGGGGCACTAAAGGAAGCCCAGGGTAGTGCTAATGGTGGGAGCGCACACCCAGCGGGATGGACGGAAACACCAGCCCTGGTTCTATCATCCTCTTCCTGTCCGTTTATTTGATCCGACAGGACAGTCAAGACTGGCCCCACAGGTCACGTGTCCAGCTCGCTGAGTGGAGCAATCCTCTCCAAAACGATGTCTATGTCCTTCCAGACAAGAACAAGATGATAACAGAATCAGTATTTATTGAGCATTGATATATGCTGGGCTGTGTATTAAGCGCTTTACATACATTTTCTCGCGTCATCCTTACAATACTCACAAGAGGGAGGTATCATGAATCCCACCGACAGGTGAGGAAACTGAGGGGCAAGTCACCGAGCCATCAGGTATCAGAGCCTTATGGAGTGCGTTCTCAGGCACTGCAGTTCCTGTGTTCAGGGACTCTGCCCTCTAGTTGAAAAAAATAAGGCACTGCCACCGGAAATGCTGGCCAAAAACACCTCCCAAACACACACACACACACACACACACACACACACACACAGAAAAAATATAGCACAACTAAATAATATATTGGAAGGGGAATGTAGAGTTACTATTACTAAGAGTTTTGAGGAATGCGAGAAGGGAAATTTTTAAAAATCATGGAGGACATGTTATAAAGGGGAGTAGGGATCGAATTGCTTGCCGTCTGGCAGGTCGACTTGGAAGGCCAGGAGGGTGCCCAGTGTTGGACAGAGGATCTTGAAGTCGTGTCTCTATCCCATGTGTATATTGCCATGGACTCAGCAGCCTTGGTAACAGTAAGTCATTGTCCACGGGGTCTCATGAGGGTGTGAAACGCAGGTCTCCCTATGCAGTCTCATCAAAGTTTATTAACTTTGACCCTGTGATTTCATTTCTAGAAATCTGTACCAAAGAAATAAGAAGAGATTCAGAAATATATATATCAATCAATATAATTATATATTATATATTATATGTATATTATTATAATATAATTTTAATATAATTTAGAATATAATTTAATATAATATAATTTAATTATATATACATATAATTGTATATACATATATACATATATAGAATTTATACATATATGTACATAATTTAGAATTTAGAATATAATTATATGTACATAATTATATATATAATATATTGTATAAATTATATATAATATATGTATCACATATTATATATACTTATATATTATATATTATATTTAAAATATAATTATATATAATATCTTTATAAATAAAATATATATTTGGGGCGCCTGGGTGGCTCAGTGGGTTAAGCCGCTGCTTTCGGCTCAGGTCATGATCTCAGGGTCCTGGGATCGAGTCCCACATCGGGCTCTCTGCTCAGCAGGGAGCCTGCTTCCTCCTCTCTCTCTCTCTCTGCCTGCCTCTCTGTCTACTTGTGATCTCCCTCTGTCAAATAAATAAATAAATAAATAATCTTTAAAAATAAATAAATAAATAAATAAATGAATGAATGAATAAAAAATATATATTTTATTTATCTAAAATTATATAATTTATATATAATTATAATTATATATAATTAGTTATATTTAATAATATATATTATATAAGCATATAATATATCATATAAATAACAGCATTAATTAATATAATATAATTAATTAACATATATATTAATTCATTCAAAACTTGTTTATCGAGCACCGCTGAGTACCAGCTGGCGTGCTCCATCCTGCGATGCGGCAGGAAATCACACCAGGAAGCCACTCTTTAGAGCTTCCAAGACTGTTCACTGAAGCATCACTTACAATAACAAAACACTGGTTCCAAACTAAGTGTCCAACAACAGGGGGTTGTTTAAATAAACCATGTTATGTCTATAGGACTAAACACTAAGCAGCTATGAAAAATCATGTCTTCAAGTACATTTAAGAGCATCAGGAGATGTCCCCAGTAACGCCTAACAAACAAATAAACAAAATCTTTCCCTCTGGGACTAAGTAGCTGGGCCAAGTCAAATTTTAGGCTTCTCTAATTACAGTGGGAATGCAAATCTAAGAGATTTGGGCAAAGGAAGTTTTCCAGTGGGTTCTGCTGGCATTATGATCGCAGCTATCAAAATACGTTGGACAGACCTCCAATTTCAAATACATGTTTGTTGCTATTGCTAAATGCGTCTACTCATTTCCTGGGGGCAGCATGACATTTAATTTTTATTTTCTTATTTATACGTCTCGGTTTTCCAAAAACGTGCTATTTTTTAGGACTAAAAAAAAATTTTTTTTGAGTTGCAAGAACAGAGATGACCACGGAGTAGTATATAGCGTTGTGGCCTCATTATATTGCCTGCCTGAAACGAACAGAATGTTAACTTCAATTTTAAAAAAGATGAAGGAACAAGATTACAAGAGTCAAGGCCGTCTCCCCCACATCATTCGTTGTCCTTCTTTCGACTGGTATCAGGATAATTGACTGTGGTATTTCCTTACTTTGGAGATCTCTCCCGAGTGTCTTCAGAGCTACGGTTCCTGTTGGTGGAATTAAAGCCCGTACTGGAATTAAAACAGAGCAGAATTATTTTCAATGGGAAGATCTAGTTCATTCCTTTTCTTGTTCAGTTGGTCTCATCTCCAGAAACTGGAAGGGCAGGTTCTGCGGGATTCAGACCAGCAGGGTTTTATGGCTCCGGCTCCTGCGTGTCCATCGTGTCTGGGCACTTCCAGCTGGAGAGACAGACAGCCCTTCGGTGAATTTACAAGGTGGAGATTGCAAGAACCTTGCAAAGTTCAGGAAACCACAAGTCGCAGAAGAAATAAAGACTCAGGGTGCAGGCTTTCTAAACCCTCCTCTGAAAAACAAAGTGACTAATAGTGAAGATATGTCCATAAACGCACTCTACACATAGTAGGCGTTTAATCAACGTCAGTTTCAGTCCTCCTTCCTTATCTGCTTTAATCATATCTTAAGACAACACACATTCACAAACTTTTATAGCTGAGTCATATTGTCAGAGAGGTGGAAGGTAGGTTTGCATGGCCATGTGATAAATAATATTGTTGGGGAAAGTTTAGGCCAGGAAAGACTGAGATTTTTTTTTTTCTTTCTAATGACCTCATAGTCAACACAGTTGAAATATATGACATGGTTGGAAAGAGATGATAATTGATAAGAGTTGGTACTTAGGGTTGACAAGTGATTTTTTTTTTTTTTTTCCATTAAAAGAAGAAAATCCAAGCTAGGAATGTATGGGGATAGGCATGGGGACTTCACTAAAACTAGGGTTAAAAGTCTTGCTTCAAAAGGAAATTCATTATGCCTGGTTCTCCTTTTCATATTCAAACATGGGAGCCAGGATTGAAATCCGGGATTTTTCGGATGTCTGCATTTTAAAAGATTTTGTTTATGTTAAGGCTTAGGTCACTTTAATAGGTATGTTTTAAGGAAAACATTACCTTTGTGTGACCTCTGGGATTTGAAGGTGAAAACTCAGTCACTGGAAAAAAAAGCATCCTAGTTGTCATGGGTGAAATCTCTGACTTTAAAGACAATTGTGTTCATCCTGAGACTGTCGTCCTACAGCAATAAAAAAAAACAGTTGAGACACAGCTGGGCCAGACTAGTTCTGATGGAACATGATTCTTAACTAAAGAAACACACGCTTGTTTAAAAAAAAAAAATGTTAAAGGAAAATAAATAAACTAATGGAATTTTATAGAAGCAGCAAAATATTTTCAGGGAACCTGAAGGCTCAGGAAGCGGGTTCTAAACACATGCCCCGCACCCCCTTCTTAAATTGTTATTATAAGCTAAGCATTTTACCTCCAGAGGGAAGAATAAATTTGTGCTGGTTATCATATACCAGAATTACACAGGACATCATCTGTTAATGATCATTTATTCCCAGCTACTTGAAGAATAATACCCAGTAATTATAGCAAATGTAAGTCAAATAGTAAGAGCATACTTTACATAGTATAGTAATTATAAGTTATGTCCATGCATCTGGGACAAGGGTCTTTTATGCTCGGTGTTAAATCTGAGCCGCAATTTATTCATAATACCATGGCTGGGATTGAAGAAAAAAAAGCTTGCTTGTCGAAAGGAAACTTGTCTTCCTTTTACATTTCCAATAAGTCATTTGAAGAAAGCTGCTCTCTGCATGCCTTGCTAAACCCAATTACCACCAAGACATCATAAACAAATATTCATTGCATTTATAGCTGGCTCTTTATTTCACCATGCAAAATGTATTGTTAAAATTTAAACCATTTAAAGGAAGGGAGCACCCCGATTTCTGCATTCATTTAAAGTTTAATTGAAAAAAAAAAAACGCTCGAGCATGTGTTGCAATATTTTCTTCTTTAGACACTGCTGCTAAATGAACAATCATAAAACACTCTCAAATCTGGCAAAAGTCATAAAAATCAGGGCATCTTTGGCTTTGATATTTGGTAACCCTGGAACCTGTCCGTTCACTTAAGTGAAAAGAGACTATATAAAAGTTTAATAAAATCTTAGGATAAAAGGGAACCATTAAAAATAATAATCGCTTGATTCATTAAAAAGAAAAAAAAATAAAAAGAGTCTTCGAGGCCCTTCAAAATTTGGCCCCTGCCGGTCTCCTCAGCCTAGCCAGTAATTCCTCCAGGGACAGCTCCGGCCACACCGAAAGGTTTTTTCCCTCCAGGCCTTCTGCCCTGCAACAAAATGGCTCTTTTGAAACAGAAACCTACCACGCAGGTTTTAGCTTAAATCCTCCACCTTATTCCTCCTCCAAGAAGCCTTCCGTGCTTCCCTCCCTGGTCATCTTGGGTTACTCCTGCCGATGTCCTCTATTAACATCCTTCACTTTTCTCTGATTGACATCTGTATCGTATTTCGTCCCAACGGCTTGTTTCCTTCTCTGCTCATCTCTTCTCTCAGAGGGTGGGTGGGAGCATCCTTCCAGCTCCACATCAAAAGTCAGGTGCCTACCCCGGTGACTGGCACAGAGTGTGACCACCCCCCCCCCCGACATTTGTTTTGCTAATGAACAACCCCAGGCCAGGCTTCTCCTCTCCCTGTCCAGAGAAAAGCTTTGGAGATGGGGTGGGGAGGACAAGTTTGCTGGCACGGGCCAAAGAATATCAGAAAGCATCCTGGGGAAAAGTCTACCTCGGCATGATTACGTTTGATCGTTTAATGGGTAAGCCAGTTTCTCTCTTCGACCTTCTCTCCATGCTCTATCCCTTTCTTTGCCTGATTTTCTGCATTACAGCTTCTCAGAGCCTTTTTCTGTCCACTAGTGTTTATGATTAAATTCCGTGAAGGATATCTACCATGCTTCCTTGCTCATGGAATCTTCTGTTGCGAGAACATCCACCAAGATAGGACATATACGGTGCCCGGCGAATGTAACTGGAGATGGGTCCTGAGTAAGCCTTAGAGCTCCATCTACAAAATGGGAATAAGAATGGCCTTGCAATGATGTACTAGGAATGAGAAATATGTTATCATGAGTCAGAACATCTACTCATCTCACCGATCTGTCACATAAGGACTCGGCTGACACCACACAGAGGGAAGGTATTTCTTGACTGAAGAAAGGAAAAAGATCCCCATAGAAACGTTGCTCTCTATCATTAATTTTGATTCTTCTGGACTCCCGTGTGTTTGACATCCAATAGTACTTTTAATCATGTGCATCATATATCTGTGTTGGGTATTTAAGTAAACAATCTGCAAATGAATGCATACACCAATTCAAGGTGATGATCTTCAATACTTTAGGTCTCTTTCATTGTCTTTAAGACCAAACTTCAAAACAGAAAGTGTAACCAAATGCAGAATGCACTTGGGAAGCCTTCCACACACACCCCTTCCCAGTTTAATGCTCACTGCACTGATGTGACCTACACAGTACAGTTCAGGGTGACATTCTGTTGATTCGTTTCTTTCTTTCTTTCTTTTTTTTTTTAAGATTTTGTTTATTTATTTGACAGAGATCACAAGTAGGCAGAGAGGCAGGCACAGAGAGAGGAAGGGAAGCAGGCTCTCCGCTGAGCAGAGAGCCCGATGCAGGACTCGATCCCAGGACTCTGAGATCATGACCTGAGTCGAAGGCAGAGGCTTAATCCACTGAGCCACCCGTGTGCCCTGTTGATTCGTTCCTTTGTCTTTCATCGATTTGTCTTTTTAGAATAACTTTGATTTTAAGACAACTGAACAAGTATCACTGTGAGTAGCCAATTTCTAGCATTTGGGGCCAAAGAGAGAGAAGAGAGGGCCAGGTGAGCAATGCTGTTATATCCAGAAATAAAAGGAATAACAACTATAAAATCAAGTAATCCTATAGAATCAAATGCCATCCTCATAGTTTAAGCTGATATGATGACTTTGTATTTCACAGTATTTCTGTTATCCGTGGTATGTGAGGAGACTGGCAAAGACCACTGGGAATTTTTTAACCAAAGAATTAGTAGTATTGCCTGAATGGCAAGGACACAATAACTTCGATAATTGAAGTGAACTGTATTCAAACTGAAATTTAATAAAATTGATCTGAAAAAAAAAAAAAAAAAGAAAGAAAAAGGACAGGGGGTTGTCATGAATGTTATACACTTGAATGACCAAAATTAATGAACTGAAACAACATTACATTAAGTCAGAAGGTAGAGCCAATGCTTTTTATATGGTTAGTTCTAAATTTAGCCTATACTTGGCACCAAAACATCCGTTTAACCAGGGAAGATTCTAGTATAGCTACCCAAGCCAGCACTATTGTAAGTAGCCAACTTCTAGCATTCTAGGCAACCCAAGATTATTAATATAATCCCAAGTCACAGACCCTGCTCACACTAAAAGGGGGAGAATGATATGAGCACAGAAACACAGAACCATGGTTGTGGGGGCCCCATAACACCTATCCAGCAGAGCCACTAACCACCTGTGAACTGTACACCATTGCGCTACTACCGCTTGCAAAGAATGGTACCAGTTGGGAAAACCCAAAGGAAAGATTCAGATGGGCCTATCTAATGTCGGAAGCCCATCACTGGACCCATCAACTGCAGCCAAAGATGTACAGCTTCCGAGTTACTCAGTAAGACAGGGAGGGAAAGCAGTGGATCCCAAGAAATAGGGGATAAGGGTACAGGTCTCCAAATCCTAGTTATTCCAAACTGCTTTAGAAAATCTGACCCATGATATTGCTTTGTATGTCTTTCGGCCTGGAAGTCTGGCTTTCCTCACAATTTTAGTCAGATTGGGGGAGGAAATAAAAAAAATACCCTGTGGGGTCTCTGGGTGGCTCAGTCGGTTAACTGTCTGCCTTTAGCTCAGATCATGATCTCAAGGTCCTAAGATCAAGCCCTGTTTTGGGTTCTCTGCTCAGGGGGGGACCCTGTTTTTCCTTCTGTGTCTGCCTCTCTCTGCTCCTTCTGCTTCTCCCCTCTGCTCGTGTGTGCTCTCTCTCTCTCAAATAAATAAATAGAATCTTCTTTAAAAATTAAAAAAAAAAAAGAAACATCCTTTTACAAACAAAGACAGCCAGATGTATCATAGTTTTTAGCCTTAAGATATGGTGGTAAACATTTTAAATGTAACAGCATCTGAGATAATCCTTCTGTAGCCAAATAAAATACTTTAGAGGGGAAACTCAGGGTATGTTCATTTTACTATTTTCAATAGCTCAACAATATTCACTCTCTTCTTAACAACCTTTTAAGGCTTATCCATATTACAATGAAATCATGCTGCAGAGGTAAAAAAAAAAAAACTAGAATTATAAAAACACTGCTTAATTTTTTCATATTTTCAACCATGTCAGATGCAAAGTGCAAGATTAAAATTCAGAATTTTTTTTTATAACATATTTGACCTCCCTGGCCTAACTGAGCCTACATAGAAGTAGATAAATCATACTGTAAATTTCACAAATTTACAAGAGAAAGTACTTACAAATATAATTAAGATAGAAACACACCATTTTGAAACCAGTCTAGAACTTCTCTCTGTACTTGCAAACAATACCACAATCTTGACCCCTTAATGATTTTTAGTTCATCGTATTTATTTTTAGAAATCCAAAGCTATAGAAGTCTCTCTTCCTAATCTCAATATTTTCAATTCCCACATCTAACACATGAAAACCACTAACACACAATCTCACTGAGCTTTTAATGACAGGAAATGTTCCCACCACAGCATATTCAAAAATTAAAAAGGCATTGGATCATTTGATCAAGAAGCACAAAATATATAGAATATATATAGTATCAAATAAGAACAGTAAAGAATGTCCAGAAATGCCGTTTTGTTTGTTTGGGATGTTAAACCATGAAAGTAAATTGCCAAATAAGAACAGAAACATAAATTAGCTCAAGAGACAGCTAAGACATCTTTATGGAAAGGGAAAATTGATGGATCCAGCCTCGGAGCCTGAAGGTGGAGTTAAAGGGCACGAGCTTGTCTTCTATCAAGCAATCCTTGAAGCCAATGAAGAGTAACGTCTCTAAAAAATGTCACTTTCCAGGAGATCCCTTTTTATATGCATTTGCCAAGCAGAGGGGAAGTGGAAGGGCAGCCCTTTATTGGGGTATCTAGTCTATCAGAGAAAAGGAGACATCTTAGAGCTGGGATCCCAAATATCACCATGATGGACACAAGCCCTAAGGTTTCCATGTTGACAGGGTCCTACAGTGAACACTGGGTTTGGGTAAGGATTTGTTTGTTTTTTTTGTTTTTGTTTTTTGTGGGCTTTTTGGTTTGTTTTTGTTTTTGTTTTTGTTTTGGAGGGGTAGGGAGCTGTGATCCTAAAAACAAACCATGTTCTGAATATGGCTACTCCCAGGAACATTTATCTTTATTGATTTAAGCAGATCCTAAACATCTTTATGACACATACAGGCATAAATTCTGAGATTATGGAGGTAGAAGGCAGTTTAAAAAACAGTACTTTGGGGGAAAAAAGCAAAGGATCCTCTGATTGGTGTGTTGTGAACATGCAGTTTTTTGCCCACTTCATGAAGGTCGTGTCGTCACAGAGAGATCTTGAGAAACTTGGGATGCTTGGCAACTTCAAACCCTTCCCCACCCCAGGTCTCCCAAATGCTATGGAGTGATTATGATCACCTTTTAAAACAAGAATGAGGGGCACCTGGGTGGCTCAGTGGGTTAAAGCCTCTGCCTTCTGCTCGGGTTGTGATCCCAGGGTCCTGGGATGGGGCCCCACATCAGGCTCTCTGCTCAGTGTGGAGCCTGCTTCCTCCTCTCCCTCTCTCTGCCCGCCTCTCTGCCTACTTGTGATTTCTATCTGTCAAATAAATAAATAAAATCTTAAAAAAAAGAAAAACCAAGAATACATGATGCTCTACTGTTTCACAAATGAGATGCATACACACTAGGATGGTTGATGTCGGTGGTAACTACTCCCAACTCCTGACTAAGGAGCGCGTGAGAAAGTGTGGATGGACGCCAACCCATTACCGAAATCTGGTGGGCAAATAACCCTGCTGTCAGTCTTTTTCTTTTCCCTCTGTAAAATGAATCTGAAGATAGTACCTACCAGCTATGGGTATTATTTGAAATAATATGTATAACGTGCCTAACCCATAGGAAAACCCAAGGGGATTGTTATGATTATTACTGTGCCCAGATATTATTTGACTAGAAATGTTTCATTGTCTCATCTCATCCCCCCAGAGCAACCCATTATCTTCACAGACCTCGGAGACAGACTTGGCAAGGATCAGGCATGGGCAAAAGTTTCCATGGATGACAATGGAGGAACCAAAATTTAAACGCCAGTCTATTCATCTTCAGCCTGTTGTCTCCCCCTCAGTCGGGTTGGAAGAGGACTACAGCTCCGTTGTTTTCCTGAAGACAAAAACAGGGTATTCCAACAAAAGGAGGCAAGGAATCCCCCGGGACTCTCCTGATAGGCTGTCTTAAAGCTAAGTCTGATGGTTCCTCTAGCAGAGAAGATGGTGACCAGTGAAAGAACTTCCTTTCTAGCCTCTTTAACATGACCTGCTTTTTTCCAAGGAAATTTAATTATGCATCTGCTCATTCATTCATTCAACAACGGTCAGGAATCTATTCTATACTCAACCTGGACTCCATTCCATGTCGGTGCCGCCGAATGGAAGAGGGTGACATGTATATTAACGAAAGGCATCAATGCAAAATTGATGTGAGAGACAGAGAATCTTTGAAAGAACTAATTAAATCAAGTTAGGAAGCAGAGTAGCAGTTCAATTAGAGAGATGGGTGCCATTGGATGAATTCTTTGGACAAGTCAGTCTGTGGATGAATTCAAGACCCATAAGGGAAATCATGATAGAAATTCAAACTGAGTTTCTCAGCCGGGGTCATCAGTGAGTGTATTGATGTTAGAAATGCAAAGAAAAAAGTGATGGGTTATTTAAGGAAATCTCTCCTACTTAAAGTCTAACGGAATGCTGGTTTACTAGTCAATAAATTGGCAAGACCATACCCTTAAAATGGGTGTAATTGCTCTTCTAGATGGAAAAAGATCAATTATAATTACAGAATCAGAACTCTGTTCCTAAAATCTTAAATATATATGCATCCTTTGTATTTCTCTAGCTCATGAATAATATTTATTCTAGCTGTTGGGCAATCTTCAGTGTGGCTACTGAATTATACTGATTTAAAATCGTTAGCTCTATTTTGATGAAGCTCATTTTCCCATACATATTCATTGTGACCAGTTGCACAAGAGTCATCCATCAGTCATGATAACAAACTATAAGGCTATACCCGAAAATCTGGCTCTCCCCTTTACCTTTTCATTTTCCAGCAGCTCTGTTTGCTGCAAACTCTCAACTAATTCTTCAAGCCATGATATCTGTGGGTTTTCCACTGAGTTGTAACTGCAGAACGTGACGCAGACTGGGGACTGCCAACTGCTTCAAAGCTAGGAAGAGGAAACTTCCACCACATGGTTCCCTTCTCCTGGAATCGGCTTGCGTCCTGGATCTGTCTGCTTTGGGGTTTCTTCCAATGCCCTCACATAGTTATTTTTTTTTACTGCTTTATCCAGAGTACAGAGTTATCAGCAAAAAGGTTAATCCAATTGGAGCTTGCTTGACTATACACAAAAGCAGAACTCCAGGCTTGAGGGTCATAAAGTCAAAATTGCACTTCTTAGTATCATTTTTCAAGAAGCACTTTGAGACGATCAAGGTGAGGTCTCCTTCAATATCTTCTTTTTTTATTGAAATAGAAAATTCTTCATCTCCTACAGAAAATTTCCATAGAAAGTTCACAGATCATCAACACGAGAGAGTCACTTTGCAATTTCAGAACAATTTGTTTTAAAAACCCAATTCCTAACAACTTCAGGTGGCAATTGTTTTGGCTAATGTAGGCATTATGAGAGAGTCTTAAGCCACGTCTGTTACAAATATCTTGCGAAGGTAAACCAGAATTCAGGGAGTTCCAATCATCTCATTTGCCCAATATGCTTACCAGTGAAGGTAAAGAAGTCGACTATATGAAATACCTATCAGTCGAAGGAGGTCTTGGGAGAACAAAACATGCTTATACTTGTGTACTTCATAGAGTTCGTAATCTAAGATTGACATATTTGAGTTTGGGATTAAGAATTGGAAGATAATTACTTCCTGGCCTTTTGGCTAATATGAGGTTCTTATGTGTTTAATATCTGATATGTCCTCTATCCAAGGACAATACATTAAATAGATTTTTGGAGCAGGGAGTTGGAATAAGGAGGCAACTCTTGGCCCTGGTGTTGCAATACTTCCAGGAATGGTGCAGGCCCTCAGGGGCAACAGTAGTGGTGCAAATGGCAGGGTGGTTTTGGTTTTTGAAGTCACCCCATGGGCCTATGCACAGAGGAGATCCAGCGGTTTGCTTCTTGTCCTGCAGCAGGAGCTTGGCAGGAAGCCAAGTAGCCAGGTTCTAGCATCCCTGGCCTGAGTACCAAAGGCCTACCTAACACATGGGACAGCTGACCTGTGTGTGTATGGCAGTCAGGACAAGCCTCGCCACACTCCATCCACCCCAGAAAAGTCCCAGCCTCCACCCGTCCGCATGTGCCTCCATCTCTTCTCTGTGTCACTCCCCCTACCACTTAAAAAAAAAAAAAAAAAAGGAATTGGAAGATAGATATAGGATCGCAGATGATAGAGCATGAAAGAGTTAAACATATTGGTCAGTTCATCCTTTCGTTGCTAGTTTAACAGACTTCAACCAGTCTCCATTTAACCTTGTGTTAGTTATTGTAGTATCTAGTAGGGGATCATAATATCTAGAAATTTGCCATGTATCTTATCAGAAATATGACCCAGTAAACAAAATTGTATCTCTTTTTGTGAAACAAACCTACCTATAATTCCTCCTTCTTATTCACAAAGCCCTAGAACAACAGTGTTCGTTGTTTATGACATGAGACTTAATCATTGTATTTATCGCTACAAATAGATCTGTGGTCCAATATAGACACTCTTTGCACAAGAGATACATTGAAACAGCTATTTCTAGGTGTTCCCATTGCTTAAATGGGAACTAACATTTGAGAAACTTTAAAAGTTAATGAATCAGGAGCTCCTGAGTGGTTCAGTTGGTTCAGTGTCTGACTCTTGGTTTCTGCTCAGGTCAGGATCTCAGGGTCCATGGAGCCCCACGTTGTGCTCCATGCTCAGTGGGGAGTCTACTTGAGGATCCTTTCTCCCTCTCCCTCTGCCCCCACTCCCATGTGCACATGTGCTCGCTCTCTTTCTCTCTCTCTAAAAAAAAAAAAAAAAAAAAAAAAAAGTTAATGAGCCCAATTAAAATACTTGAAGTCTTTTAAAAGCTACAATGAGTTCTGAGCCAGCAAGATTATACGGGAAACGGAGTACACCCTTAACTCACCTATAGGGCGAATGTGTAGACAGCCCGGCTCCTGAACCACAGGAAAAGGAATCGCAAAAGCAAACCTTAGGAATATTCATTCAAACAGGACAAGCTTTTTAGCAAAGAAAAGTTAGGATTTAATATCAGGAAAGATTGTATCTTAAAAAAGTTCACTTGGTCAGCCCAAGGCCATAACTGGTAACATTGTCCTATTGCCAGATACATCCCTACCGTAAAGATGGTAGATCTTTAGATTTAGCCATTCGCTCATTCACTTATTTAACTAGCTTCTACTGAGTGCCAGCAAAATGCTGACATGGGGAAGAGTCTGATAGAATGATGGTGCGCTAAACAGACAGGACTCACATTCATTAGCTTTCACTGTAATACGAAGGATGGATGTGATCCCAAGCATTCTGATCCCAGAGCCCCCCTTTCTAAATTTCATTATATATCATCAAAACAAACATTCAGAGAATACAACTTTAACCTCTTTTTAGGTAGATCTTTCATTTTCCAATGAATCCTTGCTAGCAGGCCACCTCTCAGAGAGTTGTCTCTTATGTTCCTTTACCCTCAACCATTCATTTACATTTTCCTTCCCACAAGCAAATCTTGAAACCAGAATCAGGTTCTCCTGCTGGCCACGCCAGTTCCTGACCCAGCTCACCACTAAAATATAAAAAGTCTATATTGAAGGTCTCACAGTCAAAGCATTTTCTCTATCATGGTTTTAACTCTGTGTTCTGATACCAACATTATAAAGGCTAGGGGAAGGCCCATTGTATGTGAGAAACAAAAACAATGTATTAAAAAAAAAAATCCACTGGTTCTTATTCCATGTGTAGAATTTTGATACTAAAATAATTTCTTGAAAAATTGAAAGGAAATGAAGCCCACTAAGTTTCTAAAAAGAAGCAACAGTCCTTTCTAGATTCACTGAAGCCTGATGTATGACAAGCTTCATTTCAAACATGCTTTAAAAACATGATGTAACTCTGACAAGTCAGACTTTGTAACTTGGCAGAGGCAAAGTTTTCGAAATGTATTTATGTATGTGTTGGGTGTAAACTGTTACTGTACTGGGAAACTTCTTGAAAGGGATTTTTATAAGTCTCATCTTGTCTCTCTCAAGTGGCTGTTAAAAATAGAGAGTTTATTGGCAACTATTTTTCCTTGTGTTAGAGAAGGATTAGCTTAATCCTGGTAAAATATCTTAACACTTCACTATATTCAATTTTATACAACTAAACTTTCATTACGCATAATACTAAAATAACTGCACCTATCCTAAGTGATTCAAAAGTTATACATTTGTCAGGTTTGTTTTTACAGACCTATGAAACTTAAGCACTGTTCTCTAAGTGAGGTGACATTCTGCCTTCCTAGCTACACCTGAACTATTTTAATTTTGGAGTAAGGTTTATTTCTTTTGGTTTTTTTTTTTTTTTCCTATAAAATGTTAGAGACTTCTCCTGTGTATTTAATACAGCATGATTGAATGAGTCAAGAAAGCGTTGCAATCTTCACTCCAGTGCCCAATTTACAAAGCTATTTGAGATCCTCCTTTTTAAAATAACCATTTAGAGTTAGGATATTTCTGTTACATACTAGAGCTGATCTCCTTTCCAATTATATAAAGTCCAAATGTGACATTTCCCCCCCCCTCCCACATTCTGGGCCGGTCCAAAGCTAAGTTCAATGGGCAAAATGTGTCCTGATTCCCCATCAATACATTAAGCTTCATTTTTTTTTTTTCCTTTGGTGTTTCCTCTGCTTTTTTCTCCTCATTCAAAAATATCTTTTGCCCTTCCAAGAGCAAAACCTGATATCAAGAAATAATCTGCCTTTATTTCCAGATAGGACAACTTGCTTTCCCTCTCATAGGAGTATTTGTCTTGCTAAACCTTATCTCTACTCTTCACATGAAAGAATGTGTCCTTGTTAAAGAACTTCAGAGTTGTTTCTCCCTTGCGTAAAGGCATGCACCTTGTAGCCTCATGATCTGGACCTTGGAACATCCAAGGTCAGTGACGGGGAAAGAGAGACATGGCAGAATCCCACTGGCTCTTTCTCACCCTCCCAGAGCCCTTTCTTCCTCTCCCCGTGCCTTGGCAGCACACATCAGGTGCCTCGACCCAATTACCGGGGAAGTTATGAAATGTGGGCGGCGTGTGGCTTTTTGGCTGATCAACAATGATCTTGGCTTCTTTGGGTACCCTGGGCTCCCTTATTCCTACACAGAAAACACACCCATCTCCCCATGGTAGATAGTCCCAAATCCTGGCCAGTCCCTGCCCATGACTCAAAGTCCAGGAAATACTCAATGGTGTCTTCATCAAAATTAGGTAGGACTCCTTTTGGTCTCGAAATGTATGAATGGGACTGATTTTCCCCCCTGCATTTCTCGCATATACTCCCACTCAAAAAGCCACAGTGAAATGACAGGAGAACCCCGCTGGACATTCCCATTCAGGAGGAAGACAAGAAGACAGAGAGCAGCCATGATCCACGGTACCTCTGACCCGGGAGGGTCCATTGCTGCATCCCACCAAGCTCTGGGGCTTCTTTCCTACCCATTTCCCAACTGGGCCACATACAAAGTGACCTCTGGAGGGCAGGCCTTCTTGGAGGACTGCCGGCTTTTCAGCTCAGTTCCAGCCTTGAGGATTTTGGTGACGCAGCAGTTGTTTGAAGTGTATTCCCCCCGCCCATGCTCACTTTCCTTGGCATTTCATTTCTCTCCAAGACTAAGTTGGTTCCTGATCTTGGTCTGGAAGCATGTGGCCTCTAGAAAAGGAGAGCTGGAGAACTGTAATGGTCTGTCACCAAGCGGGCATCAGTTAAAAACCCTTCCCGCAGTCCTGAGATGGAAGTATTGCCACTTTGACCTTTTTCAGATGGAGAATATGGGAAGCTATTTTGGGAAATAAAGTGTCCTTCCCAGGATGCCTCAAAATAGGCGTGTGAGTAATGCTAACCTTGCCAGTATGACTTTATTTGGGGACATACTTTTGTGCCCAGTTGGTTTGACTGAGGCAAGCCTGAAGACAGTGGAACATCAAATTTGGAAATTGAACCCTTTCCAAAAATTCCAAGACTTGGGGTCACTACACCGAGGTCATATATATGATTTTTGTTTCTTTGGCTCCGCATGCATTACGTTTGGGTTAGTTGTTTTCTTTTCAACTAATTGCTAAGATGTTATGTTCAGCTGGACAGGTGCCTGTCTCTGTGTTCAGCGAGAGAAACTGGACACCACTTATTCGCTAAAACACCTAAAATCTCAAATCGTGCAATTAGAACTAAGTACCTTTTGCTGATTGTGAGAAACCTAACTTCTTCTTCTTCTTCTTTTTTTTTTTTTAAAAAAAAAACATGTTATTTCTTTTTTGTCCCTATGGCTTCGCCTGCATGGGCACAATTGGACATGGCAAATATCTGCTTGTTCTGATTTCTCACCATGGGTTTTAAACAGCTCATGCCATGGGAACTGACATATCCGGGTCACAGTCAAAAGACATAGCCAAGGTTTTGATCATGTCTAATTCTACTTTGTACATGTGCTACCTTTCCTCAGAGCATAATTTTGCTTTCGAAATGAATTACATTAAAGACACCTCAGAAGCACTAATTAAAATCCTGCCCTGCCAGCCATCTTGGGGGGATTTACTTCTATCTCTGAATTGTTTACCTGAAATCTCCACTTGAGTCCAGTGAGTTTTAAAGTAAATATGACCCTTTGAAAAGGGAGCCTTTCCTTTCCTTCTCTTTCTCTTCCTTCCTTCCTCTTCCTTCTTCTTCTTCTTATTTTTTAATGTGATGGATATTAAAGATCTCAGAACATTTTCAAATCTAGACTGTCTCTGACTTGGGACTCACTCCCACATAAATGATGGCTGGGCCTAGATTAGGACTAAGGGAGCTAGGAACCCCCCCTGAGGCACATGATTTAAGAGGCTGCCCAAAATAGTCAGTAATCCAGATTAGCAATATTTAAAAGCAGTATATCAAAAAATAAAAATGAATGCAAGTAGTCCCCCACCAACAAAATATCACATTTTTAGCATGGAGACACATGGTGGTTTGCTTTCCTCTCCTGCAGTATTGTGTGTGAAGGGAACAGTCATTTCCAGTTGACCCTGGGCACAGTCAGAAGCCACACTGTTCCTAGGGGTGGGATTACAAAAGGTGACAAATGGAAGAGAGAGAGGGCGGCACAGGGCTTTCTGCAGCATCATGATGTTTGACTGTAGAGCTTGTGTTGGTTTCTACTTGGTTGCAATCATGAGCAGGGAGTTTGACACAGGCATAGAGGGGAGGCACTTTTCTCTTCTCCTCAGGCTTGGGGACGGCTGGGGCATTCAGTCCCTGCCCCACCTTCAGCTTCTCTAGCTTCCAAAGTGCCAGAGCTGCCCTCCCCCCACCCATCTACGCTTCAGCTCCTTTCAGCCAAGGTCAAGGTGACTCTCTGCTGTGGATACAGAAGCACCTAGGAAGGACTCCACGAAGAATCTAGAACCGCGATCAGAAAAATTCACGACCAGAGCTGAATCCAAATGAGTGACTGTAGTGAAACTCAGTGAGTTTCCGTTTCTGGTTCAGCACATCTCGTCCTAAACTCCTCTGGGCCACACCGTTGATCACATATTGCTCCTCTGGGAGAGGGTGCTCCTGGTGGGGTCCTCCCCACTGACTGACAGATGAGCTTCAAGGGGGCAGCCATGCTCCTTGAAGGCCGAGCTTAATTAGGAAAACTGTCTCTTTGATGCCAACGCAATCAAGAAAAATGCAAATAAGGAAGTAAGACAATAAACGAAAACCAATCAAATAGATGTCTGATTTACTATACAAAATCTTAAGTAAACGAGTTCGATTTTTGTATGTTGACCCGCTGTGTGGTTCTTCTTCTTTAACAGAATGTATGAACCGTCTGTTGACTAAGCATGTTATGGAGCTGTTCCGTTTCAGTGCTTTCCTTTGGTACATTTGTACTGGCAACCTGCAGAATTCTCTGACTTCATCCTCTTTGGGAGCCTTCTACTTAGCTAGATTTCGTAAGTGATTTTTTTTTTTTTTTTTTAAATTTTGGAAAGAAAGGCGCTTTCATACCCAGGGATCCCGTTCATTCTTCCCACTTCATTTAAATGCATATCTATCAAAATAAAGGCGTGTGCAGCGAAATATGTCTCTACTACTTTGAAAAACCCCTGATAAAGAGAAATGTTCACAGGAAACGTATACCTTGTTTTGCACATCATTTGGATGGCTCTTGGGGAAGATCATTATTTAGTAGTAACATATGTTACCAGAGACCTGTTCAGTAGCTCCTTCACCAGAACAAGCCCCATTTCCAGAACATACCCTTTCCTCAGGGAGGACGCTGTGAACCACTGAAGAATCATAGTCATTGACCTGGGTCTGTACATCAAGTCTAAATGGACAGAGTAAATTGCATAGCGTTTGGTAAAACAAGTTACTCACTGTTCCTCTTTCAAGCCGTAATGACTGTAATTCAATTAGGCTTATTGCCTGTTATTCAATATGATACTACTGTAAAATTGTTGCTTTGCAATCCAAACTTTGAGTTAAAGAGCCTGCTTTTCTTCCTAAAACACATGGGCTGCTCTTGCACTGGGACAGGATTTCATTATATTTAAAAACTTTTTCCACTGTTTACTTTATCACCGGGGTCAGATAAAGGAGCCAGAGTCAAAATTAGTCTCTTGCTCTGGGATAGGGGAAGTGAACAGAGAGAAACCCCAGTGGAAATCAACGGTGGATTTATTTGTATTTCCATAGTGCCAAAATTACATGAACATTAGCGATGTTAGAAGAAAAATCATGTGGGAGGGGGGATAGACATAATTTTGTTGTTGTTGTCAATTTTATTCCTAAATGACATTATAATTAATCTGGGATATTTTGCACAGTGTATATAAAATTGTCTATGAATCCTAAGTATTTTCAACCAATTTCAAAACTTTTCACCATGCAATAGAATACTTCCCAGCTGAGCCTACCAAAAGGAATTTATAAATAGTTTTCCTTATCCAACCATGAAACATGCCTGGGTATAGAGTTGATTTTTAGATTAAAAAATTTTTTTTTACAGGCTTGAGGAAATTTCATGCAACCTTAAAAAAGAATCCAATCCGAGTAGAGATGAACCAGAGGAAGGACTTGAGTTACTATCTCTGTGACAGGTTCCTAAAACTCTGTCTGTCTTGTGAGTCAAAGAGGATTTGAGTTACCGAGAGATATCCCTGGTGTGTTGCAAACCTCAAAACAAAAACAAAAACAAAAACACAGCTACTTCACTCTTACCATCATCATCATCACTATTAGGCAAAACAACGTGGAACTTATGATGATATTGAATTCTTTTCAATGAACCTAGTGAACACATTATACAATTTAACGCATGATTATGTAGCTAAGCCTCTGAGTAGGAATGGTCTACCCATGAGTATCCCATAGATACAAAGTACTGTTCCTTCCACCAACCAATCAAAGCTCTGGGAATGCCATTTGCACTTCCCTAACTTAGAGTTATACCCTTTTTAACACACACACACACACACACACACCTAATTTACATAATTGGGGGAAGGAAAGATAATGACTCATATCACTTGTACCCCTCAGAGTGCATACTACCCAGCTTAAGAAATACTTTATTAAGTTTTGATCTGACTACATTGAGGACAACTCCATTCATCCATATCACCATAGGATCCAGACATTCCGATCTAGATCTACATTAATACAAAATGTTTAGAATATTAAAAAATATCTGTTATAAACAATTGTTTTTCTTCCTACATTGCTTAGAAAATGTCCAAATGCCCCTTGTGTAACTGCTATTCCTGAGCAGTGGAAGCTGAAACATGTTATTTTGTTCAGATGTTCGGATGTTCATATGACTTGGATTTCTCTAATATCTTCCCTGGTTGACTTAGCACAAGGTTACTTATTCTGAAACCATCATGAAGTCATACGGGACGGAATTTAAACTGAACAAAAGAGCCCAGTTTTAACTTTCCCTTGACATTGGCACTTTGTATACAGGCATCTTTTAGATTCACCATCATGGCGAAAATCAGTCAATTTCACCTTGTCAAGTTTCTTTGCATGTGAGACGTCTTGTTAAAAGTGATAAATTCAATTAGTTTGTTGGATTTATAGAATGTCAATCAACCTGACGTGTTTCTTTTTCTTTACCACAGTAAATAAACTAGCAATTTTCTTTCTACTCTTTCCCTCAGCTCCCCACCAACCAACGGATACCACCAGGCATAGCATCCACTTTGGAAAAACTTGAGTTCGGTGTTTTCATTTGCCAGTCACTAGCTCTATTCCCTGAAATGAGTCCTAGGACCTGCTTCACAGGCTTATCGGTATTAAATGAGATACAGAACATCAAGCACAGTGCACAGTGCCGAGCACATGGTAGGACCAAGTAATCAAGAAAAAGATTGCTTTGAGGTCACAGCTTGGGTTGTGGGTAGTTTTGGAGGTGGTGGTGACGGTGTTGAACAAAAGAACCAAGATCAGACTGGTTACAAGGGGAATGGCAATGACAGGACATAATATAGATAAATCTAAAGAATATATATTTTTAAGTTTTTCCTTATTTATTTGAAAGAGAGAGCACCAGCAAGGGGAGGGGCACAGGAGGGAAGCAGACTCCCTGCTGAGTGCAGAGCCCAACACAGGGCTCCATCCCAGGACCCCAGACCGTGACCTGAGTCAAAGTCAGATGCCTAACCGACTGAGCCACCCAGGCCCTCCCCTTTATAAGAAGATGATAGAGCACAAATGAAAGAGTCAAGAAAATGTAACAACCAGAAAGTTTTAAGTAGGCAAATAGCTTTAAGTTCTAAGAGTCCTGGGTACATAACTGCTTTATAGGAACAACCCTAACAGGCCCATTTTGGCTAGGCTTAGCTCATGGAATGCAGTTTTCCAAACCAGGATTTTCCGTGTTTCCTACTTTAATAGCAGAGAAGAAGGAGCCTTTCCTTATTCACAGGGATGAAAGCACTTCAGCCACCTGAAGTCAAGCTATATCTTAAAAGTATCATATTTTACTTTAAAAGTTTATGTACAATTTATGTACCCCATAAAACACATGTGTTCATCTTAAAGATGTTTTTAGACAAAATACAGAGAAAATTGAAAGGTCTAGGAACTCCAGCCTGTCTAACCCTAAAGCCTTTGCAAACCCCCTGGCATGCTACCCAAACTTCCCAGGGGCCTTAATCACGTGCCGGGGCAGGCATGGTGCAGCTCGAGCCTTAACCCAGCAGGGCTCCACCCTCGGCCAGGCCTCATGGCTCCCAGCAATCGTGGTCTTAGAGCAAAAGGTAGAACAGACTTCCAGTATTGCTGCAAAGCAGATGATGAAAGTATTAAGGAGAGAAGACAATCCTTTATTGGAGGTCATCTGCAAGTTCTCTCAAGGCTATCCCATCCTTGAAGGGTGGTTTCAGAGCTCTAAATCTCTCCTGGACAATTTGGATCAAGTCTTAAAAGTACCCAAGGATCGGACTGAAGTTGGGGGAAGGAATGATGAGGTCACAGAAGCAGCCCCCAGTTGACCACTGACTGTCATGTGCTATGAGCACCTGTGGGTGAACCCGTCCCTTTTGTCAGGACTTTTTTGTTTGGACTACTTGGAGGGAGGACCCAGCTGTGCTCCACACCCAAGTAGGAAACAGTGGCCCGCCTTCTCGGTGTATGTATGCCCACGCATTGCCTAGAGAATCACATTATTCTTTAGTTAACTAATGAAAAAAATAGGTTCCTTTTTTGACAGTTGACGGACTTATATACCCCCCCCATACCAGCCAAAATGTATGCCTAATTATTTTATAAATTACGTTGGGCTGTCACAGACCTCAGGGGAGGCAAGCACTTCTAAGTGTTCTCCCTCCCCTGCCTGAGGCGGAGGGAAACACCAGTCGCCGCCCGTCCTGTCTTGCCCATCCTTCCTTCCTCCCGTGGGGGGTCATGTTTCTCTTCCCATCAGTGGGTGGTCCCTCTCGGTCTAGCCTAGATCAATATTATGGGGCTCCCAGTTTGACACCCATGAGATACAAAGACAGTTCTCGAAATGTTTTTTTCCCAGAAAGGTGTCAAACTTCATTGTGTTTCTGTTCTGTTCTTTTTCTGCCAGAATAACAGGGGGGAGTGATTTTTCAAACAACTAGATATTTTTTCATTTTCTTTTTTTTTTTAAATATTTTATTTATTTATTTGACAGAGAGAGTCACCGCGAGAGAGGGAACACAAGCAGGGGGAGTGGGAGAGGGAGAAGCAGGCTTCTCACGGAGCAGGGAGCCCAAGGCGAGGCTCTATCCCAGGACCCCAGGATCATGACCTGAGCCGAAGGCAGCTGCTAAATGACTGAGCGACCCAGGACCCCCCTTTCATATTGAATATAAAATGTTACAACCAGTTTCGTGCCTTGGGAATATAAGCTTTGACTTGAGCGCTACTTGTAGGATTCATCCTTGAAAATGCTTAGTCTAAACGGCCACCTACAAGTCACCCCCGCCACACCCACACACAAGTACACATATTATCAATGCAGTATAAGCAGACCACCCCTCATTCCTACTCTAATGCTTCAAATTCCTACAACAAAACACTTGCATTTCAGTCACAAATAGAGTATCTAAAATATGAATGCTCTTGAGAGAGGCAATCACTGCCCTAAAACTACACTGAAGACTGAAGAGACTCAGAGAGCCTTCCCTGGTCATGTGTAACAATTAGCATGGCTTTGGCTGCAATTAACAGAAAACTTGGCTCAACTAGATTACACAAGGAGGAATCTGTTTCAGCTCACAGAATCCGGTCCTATGTCCTTCGTACACCAATCATGGTCTGGGAGAATGAAGTTATGATTACCTTGGACCAGTGGTTCTCAAACTTGAACTTGCAAGACAGTAGTGTGGAGTCTTATGACAACCAAATGGTTGGGCTTCCTGCCTTGGTTTGCTCAGTAAGTCTGAGATGAAGCTCAAAAGTTGCTATCATGAAAAGCTGATGTTGCTGGCCTTGGGAACTACAGTTTGAGGATCACTATGTAAGCCTACTGAAACGGACCTACCTTCTGGAGCTGGGGAGGTATCTTGTGTTCACTGATTTATATGGTGACCTGGGACTTGAACAAAACTGAGCTTCTGTTAGAAAGGAAGGAGAGAGGGAGTGACTGACATTTCTCCTGCATTATAGTATGAGAAATAGGTGAATGATCCCAGGAGATAGTGTTTAAAAGACACAATGCTAGGGTTTATGGGACGTGTATGATCCCACGTGTGATAGCCATGACCATGTGGGATATGTAGGAACTTTTTCTACTTCTGGTGCTATTCTCAGGCTTGAGGGTGATAATTTTACTAATCTCTGGTCCACTCCTGGGGTCCAATGAAAACTCTATGAGACTATTTCAGACCACCCTACCTAAAACACACTGAACACAGTTCTATTTCATCCTGGGATCCTGTTGGTCTCCTGGTCCCCAACCAGAAAGGCTACAGAGATCTTTTCTGCCTTCAGGTCCTCAAACCTATCATGGTGTGATAGTTAATTTTATGTGTCAAGTTGACTTGACTAAAGGATGCCCAGTTTGCTGGTAAAACATTATTTCTGGGCATTTCTGTGAGGTTTCCAGAGACGATGAGCATTTGAGTCAATGGACTGAGGAAGGAAGATCTGTCCTCTCCACTGTGGGTAGGCATCACCCAGTCCACGGAGGGCCCAGACAGGCAGAGGAGAGGCAATTTCACTCTCTTTCTCTTCTTGAGGTGGGGTATCCATCTTCCCCTGGGACATCAGAGCTCCTGGTTCTTGAACCTTCAGACTTGGACTGAATTATACCACTGGCATAGCTCAGCCTCTATAATCATGTGAACCAATTCCCATAATACATCAACTCTTATCTATCTATTTATCTATTCACCCTACTAGTTCTGTTTCTCTGGAGCACCCTAATTAATACATGTGGAATTCTAGTGTTTGTTCCTTTGCCCATCAGGGACTTAGCTGAACAGAGAGATATTGACACAAAAGCCCCTATCAAAAGCTGGGCATCTATCTCCATTCTATTCCCTCTGGATAGTGTCCCCTTCTTCCCTACCTGGGAACACTTTCACAATCTGAAAGAAGAAAAACTACTCTTCCAATTCCTATCCATTTTGTGGCCAGATTTTGAAACTTGAAATACAATAATTCCAATGTTTTTGTTCTCCAGTATTCTGGTAGGAAACATTCCTATAGGCAATAGGATTGAGAAGAAAAAAGCAGAAACATATATTAATCCATTAAAACAAAAGAAAAAATGCCACAATAATAAAATTAAATGTCTATCTCCTGTCCCAACTCAACTATTGTTTCAATATGCCACAATTTATCTTTTAGATTTGGGAAAGCATGGAGCATAGAATTGTGTGTTCATCAAGGGAAACATCACAGTAAGGAAAAACTTGACCTATCAAGATCTTTATAAAATTATCACTGTTTTCTACAAATACAAAATCTATTTTGATAATCTATTCTGATCCTTCAGCTCTCAGAAAGATTCCTAGAGCCCAAAGATAGAGCACTTTTTCTCCTCGACTGGGAGGTGGTTCATGATCAAGGGGATGATTTGGGTAGCTCTCAGAGGGAGCTGTGTTACAGGTTTAGACAGAGGACACTAGCCATGGATGGGATTTTAGAAATAATTTTGATAAATTTTGATGATGGACTTTTGCAGCAGCCTAGCATGTTTAAGTTTTAGATGGCCCTTTACTTGATTGATTAGCTATGATAATGATCTACATACCACCAGCATACACACTTGTCATTCACAACATACTATAAAAGTTTTTATAGTTCTAAGTAATGGTATCAGTAATTGATTAAAACATTCTGGCAGTGAACCAATTGGAACGGTTATATAAAGTTACTTGAGATAATATATATTAAAATACACTGCAAATACCAAAATATCAACCATTAACAAAATCATAGCCCATGGAATCTCTTCTCTTCTCCAATTAAGAGCAGGAATTGAGACATTCTGGTTCAAATGAAAATTCAGGCTAGTAAATAGAAATGGCCAACAGACACTTAAAAATACGGCAATGTCACTGATCATCCGGGATGTAAATCAAAACCACAGGGAGATATCACCTCATACCAGTCAGGATGGTTGGTATCAAACCAGGAAGTACTAAGTGTTGGTGAGGATGCAGAGAAAGGGGAACCGTCCTGCACTGTTGGTGGGAATGCAAACGGGTAGAGCCACCGTGCGAAACAGTCTAGAGGTTCCTCAAAAAATTAGAAAATGGAACTACCATATGATCCAGCAATTCCACTTCTGGGTATTTACCCAAAATAAATAAAAACACTAATTCAGAAAGGTGTATGCACCCCTATGTTGATTGCAGCATTATTTACTATGGCCAAGATGTAGAAGCCACCCAAGTGTCCATTCATAGATAAATGGATAAAGATGTATGCACACGCACATACACAGACACACACACACACACACACACACACACACACCAGAATATTACTCAGCTATAAAATATAACAAAACCTTGTCATTTGCAACAATGTGGATGAACCAAGAGGAAATTATGCTAATTGAAATAAGTCAGAGAGAGAAGGACAAAGGACCGATACCGTGTATATTCCCCTGTATGTCAAACCTAAAAAATAAAACAAATGAAAAAGGAAAAGCAAAAATAGATTCGTGAATACAGAGAGCAGACTGGTGATGCCTGGAGAGGAGAGAGTAGAGATGTAGGTGAAATAGGGGAAGGGGATCAAAAGGTAAAAACTTAGTTATAGAATAAGTCATAGGGACGAAAGTACAGCCTAAGATATATATATAGTCAATAACGCTGTAATAACTTGGTGCGGTAGCAGATGGTAACCACACTTAATGTGGTGAATACTGCAACATATAGAGAACTGTCCAACCACTATGTTGTTCACTTGAAACTAATATAACATTGTATGTCAACGTACTTCATTTAAAAGGAAAATTTAGGTAAGTGGCATTGCCTCAAACTATATTCTGGATTACCTTTGTTTAAATAATTAGTGTACTATGAAATATACAACTATGAAGTTTTGCTTATTTATTTTATTTTTTTTTAAGATTTTATTTATTTATTTGACAGAGAGAGAGATCACAAGTAGATAGAGAGGCAGGCAGAGAGAGAGGGGGATGCAGGCTCCCTGCCAAGCAGAGAGCCCAATGTGGGGCTCGATGCCAGGACCCTGAGATCATGACCTGAGCTGAAGGCCAAGGCTTAACCCACTGAGCCACCCAGGTGCCCCTGCTTATTTATTTTAAAAAGAGAGTGTGCGTGCAAGCTGGGGGAGAGGTAGAGGGAGAGGCGGAGGGAAAGAATCTCATGCAGACTCCCCACAGGGCACAGAGCTGGACACCCGGCTGAATCTCACGACCCTGAGATCATGACCTGAGCTGCTTAACTGACGGAGCCACCCAGAGGCCCTTGAGATATGCGACTTTCAAACTGTTACATACATTGGTTGCAAGATATTCTCTGTAGACCATTTCTTAAGGCAGATCACTTTATAAGATCTGCATACTCGTGAAATACTGTGTAATACTTCATTTCACTTTGCTATTGAACTTCACTTTCAAATATATGCTTTTGAATGGCCATAGATAAATATTCTTTTATATATAAATGGTACTACTGCTTCCTAACCAACTAAAAATAAAGGAAATAATGTAGGCTGTTTTTTAAAGTCACATAAACGTAGACTTGAATAATTACTGTAGTCTGTATGTCTTCAGAAAAATTTTTCTTCTCAGATCATTTAGAAAACTATTTTGTGCAACAGACGTGTCAAGAATTGGGCAAAGCATCACAGGTCCAAGTGTTTGCCTGTCTCTTTCAATGTCTGTCCTTTATCAGGAACTCTCCACTTTCTCTGCACTTGAGGTGTAGGGCAGTCAACTGGAGACCCAATTAATGAACCATTCTCATCTCCACTCAAATCATTTTTTGTAAACTCCTTTTTCAAAAGCCAAAGAAATCCCTGACTCAACTATAGGGACAATTGTAACAATTCTTAATCCTATGTCTAATATAAAAGATGCAAGGTGACACCAAATAACTCGGGAGTTGTGGAATGACAAGTGTCTTTGAAAACAGAAGACCCCACCTACCTTCATGAAATTTCCAGCTTTTCCATTAACCAAAAGACATGTGGGAAAGTGTTTCAAAACATGAAGAAGGAGAAGAGGAGGAGGAGGGGGAGGGGAGAGAGAGTAGAGGAGGGGAGAGGGAGAGTGAGGAAGGGGGAAGGAGGAGAAAGATAGATAGATATCTATAAATATATATAAATACATATGTAATTTATATGAATTTATATATATGTAAATATATATAAAGATATATATATATTTTTTATTTTTTACTAACTTCTGTCCAGCACTAATTTAAAAACACCTTTCCTCACCCCTATGAATTTACTACAGAAAGGCTGAGTGATTATTTTTTTCTCTAGATCTGAATGATATGGTATGATTTCAAACAATAGATTCATCTTAAAAAAAAAAGCAACTACAGTATCATAAATGTTTAAGAATGCTTTTCTGTATCTGTTACCAAAACGCGATGGATCGCTCCTGTTATGTGGGCGCACTCTCTCAGAATTATTTATGTTCACTCTTTAAGTCTAGGGGTTTAGTATTTAGAATTATTATAATATATTTTTTAAATAATATGGAGGGCAGAGATAAGGAAAATTTAACCACAAAGGCAAAAATCACTTAGAAATATAAAAAAAAAAAAAAGTATGGAGAGGGTTGTTGGGTTATGGACATTGGGGAGGGTCTGTGCTATGGTGAGTGCTGTGAAGTATGTAAGCCTGATGATTCACAGACCTATACCCCTGGGGCAAATAATACATCATATGTTAATAAAAATAATTAATAAGAAAAAGGGAGGAAGAAATATTAAAAAAAAATAGAAGCTGAAGTAAAGTTTTCTTTGGTTTAAAGGATTGGTATTTATACCAGAAGTTTTCTTTTAATAGTTTATTTTAGGGATAAATTTTGCAGTTTTTATTAGACACCTAAATATTAGAAAAGCCTATCAACATACTGCCCCAACATTTATATAAAATAATTAACTGAAACAATGTCTTTTAAATAGAAATATTTCCTGTAACAGCTAGTTAAACAAACAAAAAGAAACATAAAAACTTGATAGTCAAGTACAAGCTTTTTTCGTGACTTCATGACACTCCATTGCAATCAATAGTTTCCAAAACAGGTTTTATCTCCAACAAGTCCTCTTCTAAATGTAAATTTCTGTTTCAGCTTTACAACATCTTTAACATTCCCATGTCTTATCCTTCTTAGACATCTGTCCTTTATTCTAACAGTAGGGTCATCATTGAGTTTAAATATCCCATCACTTCCCTCCATAAATGCTCACCTTTTGATCGTCTAGAAATACAGAAATCCAATGCAGCCCACAGAGGTAATTTCAAATTTCTAGTAGCGTCTTAGAACACAACTCAACTTGGAAGCTGAATTTTCATTGGAAACCTTTGATCTGGGTTCACATGCCATGAAATTTACAGTTGCAACATTGAATCATCCAGGTTATTCCATGCATTCTTTAAGAAGCCCCAATACAATAATAATAATAATAATAATAATAATAATAATAATAATAATAATTTAAAAAATAAAAGAAATAAAATTAAATTTTAAAAAGCCCCAATACCTAAATTCAGCAAGTAGATTGATTGATTTTTAAGATTTTTTAAAAATTTATTCATTTGAGAGAGAAAGAGAGAGGGAGTGTGAGAATATGAGCAGGGGGAAAGATTAGAAGAAGAGGGCTTCCTCTTCCTGCTGAGCAGGGAGCCCAATGCAGGAGCTGAAGGCAGCCGCTTAACCAACTGAGCCACCCAGGCACCCCTTAAATGTAAATTTAAATATTGACTAATTAAATAAAATTTTAAAATTCTATTTCTCCCGCTAGTCACATGTGGGGAGTGATATCCAAGACTGTAACATACATATTACTCACATTTTACCATGTATTATGTGTGGAGGTGTGGGGGTAATAGATACCTGTGCTATTAGACTTGACCACAGGCACACACATACACACATCCATGAGTAGTGGTAACAACTGTCCATGCTCAGGTTTAACTTTAAGGGTTGCAAGTAGCAAGTTGCCCATGTAAGCCACCAACAACCCCTGACTCTACTGCCTGCCTGCCTCTTCTTCCCACCAAGTACCTAAACTACATCCTTTCTTTTGAATCTGGGCCAACCCTGTGCTTGCTCCCATCATCAGAATACAGATGGAAGAATTCTGTATGACATTTTTAGCCTCATCTTTACGAGCAACTTTCGTTTTTGTTTTCTTGGAAACCAGCCACCAGGTAAAGAATCTCACATTCCACTACTCAGTGATGAAAGATCACAGAGGGTAAGAAGCCACATGAAGAACCAAGGCAAACCAACCAACAGCCAGCACCCTCTGAGTAAGGCTCTTCCGGATGATGAGGGGAAAAAAGAGAGCTAACCATCTCAGCCAGACTGCAATGACCAAGCCCTCCTAACCGATGCCTTGAGCACTGTAGGACAGTCAGGCCATCCAGGCTGGGCCTTTTTCAAAAGCTTACCTCACAAAATCATGAGCAAATTAAATAGTATTATCATTTTAAGCCAGTCATTTTTGCAATGTTTGTATACAATAAGAAACAACTGATGCAGAAATTGATACATACAGGCAACATGCTCCTGTAACAAAACCCAAAACATGTGTATTTGTCATTAGGAGTGGGGAGAAGAAAGAGCCTGGAAAAACGGCAATGAGACTGTTCAGCGGAGCCTGGAAAGGTAGTAAGGAAACTGCTTTGGAGACAGGAAAACAAAACAAAACAAAACAAAAAACAGAAGCCAGTTAAATAGCAGGAGCAAAATTAGTAAAAGTGCCACCCATAGTAACTCATAGGATGGAACAAGCAACACAAAACATGTAGACTTGGCTAAGGAGATTCCAGGAGGAAATGTTGATGGTGCCAGTTGTCCTCCTTTAACTCTGTATAAGGTATTACAAGAGAGAAATAAGCTAAAAAAGAAACTGTTTAGTTTTTTAATCAAAATTTGATGGAAATATGGAGTGCCCTGGCGAGGTCTGTCCAATTAACCAAAAATCCTCAAAGTAAAAAGTGGCTTTAAGGAAACAAACAAATACAAGAGTGCAGTAGAACTTTATCAAGATGAATTCAAGGATGCGGCTGGAAGTTCTTTGATAAAGACCTCAGACAGACAGAAGTCAGCCCCTCAAGGCTTCCCTCATCAGGACAAAGAGGTGTCAAAGAATGTTAAGAGGCTTATCTTACACCCTCCCACTCACAGGCCAAAGTAGAAAAGGGCCCCTCTTAAAGAGGTTTGTGACTATGGCTTTTCTCTAATGTATTTGACTGTAATCTGATATATAGGAAACCCACGATACTTTACAGGAGATTTTAGCTGATAAACTAGATAATTCTAAGGTTCAGTAAAAGAAGAATAGCAAAGAATTAAAATTTGTTGTGTGAATAAAGTACCAAGTCATCATAGAAGATAAAATCATATGGTCAAATATGGAAGCATAGTACAAGTATGTTTTTCATTATGTTTAAGTTATAAAGAGCCTCTGACTCTTACAATTAAATTTAATATGAACAATTGATGCATGTTTAACAGTGCTATGCGCATATCTAGATGCATGTATATTCATATCCATATCTATATCTAAATCTATGCTATATCTATCTGAATTGGTCTGTTTTTTAATCATTAAACAGTCAACACTTTGACGATAAAGTTAAAATGAAGATTTAATTTATCCAAAGCAACTGTTACAGTAATCCCATACTAACAAGTTAAAGTCATTGTCTTGTTTTTCCTCTCTGACAGCCATAACTTCCTCTGTAAGAGACAAATCATCATTGAGAAAAGTACATATTTACACCAAGTAAACAGAAAGGAAAAAGTTTATATAAAGGTCAACTGTTCTGAGCATTACCTGCTGAGCCACTTGTGGTTTATACTCGACAGTGTCAAAACAGAGTTGGAATGTTAACGCCTATATCATGATCCCTTATCTGTCATCCATGTGACTTAGGCATATTGATTTTATTTTTTATTTTTTATTTTTTTAGGCATACTGATTTTAAATTATATCTTTGGCCTTACTAAAAAATAAATAAGCAAAAAATGTCAAGGACCTGCCTAATAAAGAATGGCACTTTTATTCACTGGACAATTTCCTTCACATAATCTATCACTGCCGCTACAAAACAACGTTTTTTAAATTTCCGAGATACAGACATGCCTTCTTCGCTTTCCGTTGCTGATATCTCGCACCCATATTCAATGGCATGATAAGGTGGTCCCTTTCAGTTCTTGTTATCCATAAATAAACATGTTATTCTCTTTTGGATTCAGTAACTGGAGGTCCCAATTTTTCGTTGCATCTTGAGGCATCCTCCCCAAACTATCAGTTCTGTGCAGCCTCCATAAATGTATGGAAGTTTGTGGATCAGAGAGGGACCCAGTGTTCATTTGCACACGTGTGTAGAAGGAAAAAGGTGGCTGGGAAAATGAAGAAATATTTTTTATTTTGATGGCTATTATGCTTTACTCATTATTTTTAAGCTCTTCCACACCATATCGGAGCCAAATCAGCCCCGATTTTAGAAGTTCTTCTTCACTACTCACCTCCTTAGGGCACAGTAAAGTGCCAAGATTGGTTACATTCCTTTCTGTGCGAGGCCACTCTTGTTCCCTTATTAGAATCTGTTGCTTGTCAGAAGCATTTAGTAACCTAATTGGAACACCCTCCCATTCTAAATCAACTAAAAATTCTCAGCTTTTATTTCAATTCCATTTCCAGGCAAGCCTCCGCTAGCCCCTGGTTTCCTCCTCCTCTAGGAATACATGATTGTTTTCTTTCCGAAGCATGTGGCTGACATTATAGCATGCCCCTCAGGGGAGGATAATTTGCTCATTGTGGATTAGTTGCCTTCAGCAGGTAAGTCTCACCTGGGTCACATCCTTTAAGGGTACAACCGTGGACAGAACTGCCTGAAAACTTTCACCGGAATGTACAAAACTCTGCCCTGGCTTGTCTTGCTTGATGACACACTTTCTTTCCTGGGCAAATTTTCTCTCAAAAAGCTAATGCCATCATAATTGGATCCATAACTGTTTTTCATTTTATTCCATGCTTTTTTTGGTTTCCTGTGCTGCCCATCAGAAAGCCTATACCTAGAGGAATATGAACTGACATTCTGGAAGTTTCTGACTCCATGATTACATAAAACCTCTAAAAGAAGGTTAGCTTAATCTGCCCAGCCTCAGTGCTACATGAGTAGAATAAACTGGATGATTAGTAAGTATATATGTAAGATGGTAGAAGGAGTATTCTTAATGCCACCTAGAGGGTATGCCCCTAAAATAAGAAATCTGGGCTGTCTCACCAACAAAACACAAAATATTTGGTATCCCATAATCTGCTTGGTTTAATATTCATGCAGAGGCTAACTTTTATTGTAAAGGATCGTGTCATGTTCTAACACATTTCAGCCTTGAATACTAATCTCTCTCAGGGTGGCTGGGTGGCCCAGTTGGTTAAGTGACTGACTCTATCTTAGCTCAGGTCTTGATTTCAGGGTGATGAGCTTGAGCCCTGTGTTGGGCTCCATTCTGGGCATGGATCTTTCTTAAGAAGAGAAGAGAAGAGAAGAAAAAAGAGGAGAAGAGAAGAAAAAAGAGGAGAAGAGAAGAGAAGAGAAAAAGAAGCTCTCAACCATAGTATCACCAGGAAATAAGACTGACCCTAAGTGACCCTCCTCACACTCAACTGATCATTTTAAATTCGAAGTCAATGACATATGGAGGTACAATATATTCTACTTATGGCTTCAGGAGATCCATGGATGTATGAATTACATATGTGTGCATTCTTGGGGTGGGGGGAAGCAGTCATAGCTTTTATGACATTCTCAAAGGAGACAGACTCTTGACAAGTAAAATAGTAATAACTGGTGCTCTAGGTTAATGGATGTTTTGGAAGATATTGAAAATATAGTTGCAACATGATAGTTTTAATAATTAATAATGATACCGGTTTTTCTTTTTTTTATTATCTCTCCATGATTGTCTTTGGCTTTTCCTTTATATTAATTTCCCATATGCATCCATCATTCCATTATTCATGATCATACAGAATCCATTATTCAAATGAACCTGATGTGCTGTGCTCTTTAAAGCTCACTAAATATGATGGTCACTATCTGCTGGATGGAATCATATAAAAAGGAATATAGAAGTGAAAAATAGTCCACAACTACAGACTTTTTGCTGCTTCAATTGGGAGTAATTTGTGAATGATAGTGGAATACAAATAAAGTAGTTTCTGGCAGGAAAGTGTTTTTGCGATAAATTAGAACTAAGAAGTATGAGAAGAAACAAACCTTTAAAACTCACAGGCCAATAAATTAGAAGTTATTCAGTATGTTTGCCTAAATTAGTCAGATTAACTAAACTAATTTCTAAAATTCATTAATACTTTTCATAAAAGTTTTATTTCATAATGTGTTTATAACTCCTAACATCAAAACCTGTCTTTCCTGTGCTAGGTGTATCATTACGTTATTGGGTAGTTATGAAAATCCCATTATAAATCATGCAACCAAGCTATTTATTTTTCAAACTAGGAGGCAAAATTTCAACTGTAATTTTGTGATTGCTGCTTCCTTAAAGGAACATTCACAATTCCTTAAAGAACATAACCAGAAAAATACTTATTCCAAGACTTGGCATCCAAGATGTCCTCTAGTGATCTCTATCTTCTTGAATACAAACAGTTGCAGAAGGAAATCAAAGTGTGGGAGGAACTGAATGGGTTGATGCTGACTTTGAAGACAGAAGAGGAACATGACAAAAAGTTTGGGCAGCCATAGAATCTGGAGATGGGTTATCTGACAGTGAACAAGGAAGAGGGAACAGTTCTGTAAGTTCAAGAAACTGAATTTTCAACAACTTGAATAAGTAAGGAAAGGGGTTCTCCTTAACACTCTTCAAAAAGGGATCCATTTTTCCTGCCAACACCTTGGTCTTAGACGTCTAACCTAGAGAACCATTAGATAACTTTGTGTTGTCTTAGACCACTGAGTCTGTGGTAACTTACTATAGCAGTGATAAGAAACTAATACACATGTACTTTGCTTGTGGGAAGGATAGGAATTATTGACTACTGGACGGTAGACTGTGGTAACTTATGGCCTCCAGGGATCGCTGCCTCCTGGGATTCACACCCTGCATAAACCCCTTTCAGAGTGCACCAGAAATAATCTGTGTGGCCGACGGATTACGGCACCAGTGGCGGTATATTACTGTGCTGTTGATTTATTGCCTCTCGGCTCCAAAGTCACTTTTTGCCTGTTTGGTGAAAATGTATTTTGCTCTTTAAATATTCTTCCTTTGCCACCTGGCACTATGTTAAGCTTTGTCAATAGAGGGCACTGTAGAGACTTTGCAGGAGGGAAAGGTTTTCTCTCCCTCATTCCGCTGGGCTCTCTTGGCAGGCTCCTGAAGCTATGGTTCTCTCACTCCCATCTCCTACAATAAGGCCAGCTTCTCTAGCACCAAAATCCTCAAGAGCTTGGTGTCTCTAGTGAGACATATGCAGAAAGAGCTTGACCCAGAAATGTTGGGGGTAGATTTCCACCATGTTCCAGAAAGCAGATTTCTAGCAAGTTCCACAAGAGCAAGACCGTGTAGGCTTCTTTGACATCCAGCGAGTGGTGGTCACACCTTCTGCAGCAAGGAGTATATCTTAGTCCTGAGGAAGGGTCTCCTCCTTGAGCATTTTCTTAGTCCTAGAGGTAATGGTTGTTTCTTATTTCATCTATTCCTACATTCTATAGAGATTTTTGTTTTTGTTTTTGTTTTTTTCTTAGCTAATCCCTCATTGTCCCAGTTCTGTATTATGGTTAATGGATTCTTTATAGTAAACTTTCCCTATTTGAACTGCTGTGTATTTCCTCTTTCCTGGCTGGACCCTGATCCGATCACTTCCAGATTTTGTTATAGAAGTCACTGTAGCGTCTGTCTTATCATTCCATTCTCTGATCATATGCTTTGGGGGAAAGCTCACCACCATGACCTGTGCAGCATGTGAAGACTTGAGGCCTCTGGTGAGCAGCCACATGAGGGAGCTTCAACGTGGATGCTTCAGCCAAGCCTTCAGATGAGACTTCAGCCCTGGCTGCCATCATAGCAGCAACTACTTGGGAAACCCTGATGGAAATGGAAAGCCAGACAGCTAAGCTGCTTGCAGATTCCTGGCTTCAGAGACTATATGAGATAATAAAAGTTTGTTGTCTTAAGCTACTAAGTAAGTTTGGGGCAATATATCGTATAGCACTAGACACCTAATACTTTTGTCTTAAAGTTTATTTTTAAAATAAAGCAATTATTTTTATACAAAGTCTTTACAATGAAATGTCTTTGTAATCAAGAATTTTGATTAGTCAATAGACAGTACTTATTCCACCACATGCTAGAACTGACTCGGAGCTTGTATAACATAGGGTGAAGATCACCAATTCTGTCAGATAGCTGCCGAAATGTGACCAGGGGAAGCTGTTTTACCCCACTTGGCTTCAGTCTCCTAAAATGTGACTAATACCATCTACTTCTTCAAACCACCATTGGTGTGAGTTAAACATATGATGAATCAATACAAAGGACTTAATAAGGTGCTTGGCAAAGGGTAGACACTATTAGAATTAATACAATTTGAATCTACAGAAAGAATTAGAACAATTCATAGCAGTTTGTTTAAAAATAATTTAATCAGAAGTGCATAGTTTTATGCCAGAACCTCATTTCTTTATCATTCTCACTAGACTAGAAGCTTCAGGAAGGCAGATATTATGTTTCTCCTATTCATAATTGAAGCCTCAACAGCTAGAATAATATCTGGCATATAATAGTCAAATAATAATATCTGTTAAATAAAGGAAGACTCCATGTCATACAGTAATATTCCTGCAGGAATTTTAGGTACAACTGTCTTTGGTAGTGTTGAACTGCATTTAAAATACCTTAATTTTTAAAATAGTATTACTATTCAATATTTGTAATACCATCAGATTACTCGATTAATAGCAAATGCTGCTCCAAGTAAACATATATTTTTTAAAATTTTTAATTTTTAAAAATTTCTTTTCAGTGTTCCAGAATTCATTGTTCATGCACCACACCCAGTGCTCCATGCAATACGTGCCCTCCTTAATACCCACCACCAGACTCACTCAACCCCCCACCTCCACCCCTTCAAAACCCTCAGATTGTTTTTCAGAGTGCACAGTCTCTCATGGTCCAACTCCCCTTTGGATTTCCCCCAACTCACTTCTCCCTTCCAAGTAAACTTAGAATCTTTATGGAAAAAAATGCAAGAGCACTACATGCTTTACCAAGATTTCAGATCTCTTCCCCCACTAATCAGTAGTTTAAGAGACTTTCTTGGTACACTGTTTATATTTTATAACTCTTCAGCCCATACTAACAAGACTGGACCTTATTTTCCTCTAACCAATAATTTTCATTGTGACAATTACTAATATTCTAGGACAACACTCTTTTTTGGTTGACAGTTTCTCTCCTCACTGCTGGTTGTACAACATGTCGCTGATGAGGTCACCTCCTTCAACTTAGGGAAGTGAGTACATTCAGAGTCAAGGACAGCGTGTTCCATATTTACAGTAAAATTATGGTTTCCTCATTAAAAGGCAAATCCTTCATTTCAAAAATTTGAATAATTCTTAGAATAGAATGCCAGATAGCTAAATTTAGGTGCTGAAGAAAGCCTAATTCAAGAAGATTTTCTGGCGCCCATCCCAAAACATTTTCATTTGATTCTGGATTGAACATATTTTTACTCATTTTAAACTCTTGCTTCTCTGGTTTTTTGAGATAGGTGAACTCATGCTGGTAGACAAATTGACCTTAAAATATAGGCCACTCTGTTTAAATGATCTATTTTTGTTGACATATTAGAAAGATGGCCTTGTGCTGGGTGACGGATCTTCGGGTAGCAAGGTCATGTGTGGCCATAGTGAAATGTATGGAGATTGCGCTGACTTCACAATGAACAGTAATTGCTGAATTACAACAGGTGAGCTACAATCCACAGGGACTGTAAAGCATACAATAAGCACACACCCAGAACTCAGTTTTGCCTTGATATGTGTCACCATTCTTTCCTTTTTTGTTTTTGCCATGTTTGCCTGCCTGCCTTCCTTCCTTTCCTATCTTTCTGCTTAGCTTTAGGTTGAAAATATATTTAAATAAGTTTATCCTTTCACTACTGGTTACCATAAATCCATGAATTATTTCACATTATACTTAGGCTTTTCTATTTTTTTTTAAAGATTTTTATTTATTTGAGATAGAGAGTGAGAGATAGAGCACAAGTAGGGAGGAGGGGCAGAGGGAGAGGGAGAAGCAGACGCCCCACTGAGCAGGGAGCCTGACAGTGCGGGGCTCAATCCCAGGACCCCGGGATCATGACCTGAGCTGAAGGCAGACACTTAACTGAGAAACCCAGAAGCCCCAAGGCTTTAAAAAAAAAAAAAAAAAAAAAAAAAAACACAACAACAACTCATTCCTTCCCATTTTTTTGTGTGAATTTGGGCTTCTTCAGCTGTTCTACTGTCTGATGCTCTTTCCATGTGAGTCCATCGGACTACGGCATTCCTCAGGCTACGCCGGAGCTCTGACAGTAAGCCAGGAAATGTCAGTTATGTGTGTTTGCGACTCAGCGGCAGCTGAACTACAGTTTGCACGTCTGTACAACTGTGTAATACCCACACCCATCCCCTCTTCTTTCACCTCGTTTCACAGGGTTGCACCAAGAATTGGATGAGATCCCGCACATGAAGAAGTTCCATAAGCAGCAGTGTGTTCTAAAACTATGTGGTGTCATTAGGCTCAGCTAGCCTCGTGTTTGCCTTCTTTCCTAGAACTGCATCTTTGTGCACAAAGATCCTCTCCCCAGCCCGTTGCAACTGATTCCTCTTTAAAGGCCAACTCAGACTCAGTGTTCTCCCAGAAATCTCTGAAGACCCTTGCTGGGCCTTCGAGCTTGGACTTTCTGACTGGAACTTCTGAAACGTACCAAAGCATCTCATCTATTTCAAATCCACCATTAGGTCCCACATTGTACCATCATGACATTTGCCCACTGGCGTAAGCTGATCAGCCCACATCCCCATTAACCATCTAGTAGATTCCAGACCCTTAACTTCCATGCCCTCCTGATCACTGCACCTGTAATACAAACCTCACGGCTTTCTTCCACTCACCTGTTCGAGATACAGAACATGTAATATTTCATGTGGTCTCTCCCTTGACATCACTACTAATAATCTTCTTTCCCCCCGCCTCCAAGCTTCTTGGCATGAGATTCTTCCTTAGGGTACATGAAAAATATTGAAAAATGAATCAGTAACTTAAATTTTTCAAATGTAAAGTTTATGTTAAAATATTTCTATTAAAATATTCACTTGAGGGTTTTCAATTTAAAATTTTAATGTTTATTTCTTAGACTTTTTTTTGTATCTACTCAAAATGAGCACCTAACTTCCTCTAGCCTAATTGAACAAAAAAGAATGATATTTGCCATACACCTGGATAACTGAATTCTCTCTCTAAAAACTAGTCCCTGGCAAAAGTTGAAGGACAAACCCCAGTTCAAATTTAGATGCAGATGTTGCTTAAAATAATGCTTGTCAATCCAAATGGCCAAACGATACATGAAAAAGTGCTCCACATCATTCAACATCAGGGAAATACAAATCAAAACCAGTGAGACACCACCTCACACCAGTCAGAATGGCTAAAATGAACCAGTTGGGAAAAGACAGATGTTGGCAAGGATGCGGAGAAAGGGGAACCCTCCTACATTGTTGGTGGGAATGCAAACTGGTGCAGCCACTCTGGAAAACAGCATGGGGTTCCTCAAAAAGTTGAAAATAGAGCTACCCTATGACCCAGCAATCACACTACTGGGTATTTACCCTATAGATACAAATGTAGTGATCCGAAGGGGCACGTGCACCCGAATGTTTATAGCAGCAATGTCCACAATAGCCAAACTATGGAAAGAACCCAGATGTCCATCAACAGATGAATGGACAAAGAAGATGTGGGATATATATACAATGGCATACTATGCAGCCATCAAAAGAAATGAAATCTTGCCATTTGCAATGATGTGGATGGAACTAGAGGGTATTAGGCTAAGCAAAATAAGTAAATCAGAGAAAGACAATTATCATATGCTCTCCCTGATAGGAGAACTTTGAGAAACAAGACAGAGAATCATAGGGAAAGGGAGGGAAAAATGAAACAAGATGAACCAAGAAAGGGAGAGAAACCATAAGAGACTCTTAATCTCGGGCGCCTGGGTGGCTCAGTGGGTTAAGCCGCTGCCTTCGGCTCAGGTCATGATCTCAGGGTCCTGGGATCGAGTCCCGCATCGGGCTCTCTGCTCAGCAGGGAGCCTGCTTCCGTCTCTCTCTCTCTGCCTGCCTCTCTGACTACTTGTGATTTCTCTCTGTCAAATAAATAAATAAAATCTTTAAAAAAAAAAAAAAAGAGACTTAATCTCAGGAAATAAACTGAGGGTTGTTGGAAGGCAGAGTGTCAGGGGTTGGGGTGGCTGGGTGATGAACGTTGGGGAGGGTATGTGCTATGGTGAGAAAAAAATTAATTAATTAAAAAGATAATGCTTGTTAATTCATTCTTTTCCGGGTACTTGGGAATATTTTTCAAGCCAAATAATTTTACCATCAGTGAGAGGGCACCTGGCATATTTTTCCATATCTTCAGCAGCCTCTCTTCTAGAGCTCCGTTGAGATAATGAGTGAAGGCACAAAGGAGATCCACAGTTTGCTAAAGTTTGAAATGCTTTCCTAGGACTCATGTGTGTTAACCAGCTTTTTAAAAAAAAAATCACCGGAGAATGCACCTAGGTGTAATAACATATAGAAGCCAAGAACTCGGTGCTGAATCGTCATTATCTTTCAACAATCTAATGTGTAGCCAAGGACGAATGGGTTAGAATATTTTTTATATCCTTTGTAAACATCTTATGAAAAAATATGTTGATTTTGACATTCAAGCATTGACGAGGACTCCTGTATCCCCCTTTCTTGGAATAAGATTTTTTTGCTAAGCAAAATATTAAGAAAAAAAATTTAAGCAAAAAAAAATTGTTTTAAGCAGAAAAAATTATTAAGCAAGAAAGAAAAAGGAATTTTTTTCGTGATAATTTATCTCTCTGCTTCCCAAGTTATATGCTCTCCAAATATTTCCTGCAACATAAATTTTAATAAAGTACCTTGTTTAAGTTTGCACAATCCAAGCAAACTTCATAAAACACTTCGAAAACTTTGTTTAATTAAGCACGATACCACACCTTCGCTCTAAATGTAAGGATCATAATTTCTTACGGAGAGTTTTTAATGAGTTTGCACTTTGCTATACTCCTCATCTATTATCCTCTCCTTCCAGGCACAGGTGATGAAATTGTGATCAACATTATGAAACAGGATCACAATTATTTCTTGAATCAAAACAAACCAAGCCTTATGCCATAGGTGTGGAAATCCATATTGCTGTGCTGTCCAACTGCAGCCCTATTTTGTAATCAACACTTTTGGCCAAACGCATGGTATAAATAATATGGAAAAATGAGAAGGCATGTTCTGTCCCATGCTGTTGCCAGGTATGTTTCATATTTAGACATAAACAATGAGAGAAATTCCAATTTCACAACAGTTGAGTCATTTCTGCCTCTGTTAATGCTTGTAGTTTATTTGTAGTCTCTCATGATTTTATTGACAATAAAGCTGTTCTCTTGCTTGGGAGGTTTTTGTGCCCCTAAATTATTACACTTCTACCCTGCTCCCCAGGCTTTATTTCACTTGTTACTGAGCAGCATTTCAAGTGTCTCACGGAGAGAGACTGAGGCCTCACATATTTATCAAACGCCTCCTGTGCCCAAAGCAGGAGTCTCTGGGGGAAAATGTACTATAAGATCGCAAGGTTGCTAATACTTCATGCACTTAGCATCTAAAATCTAGGATGTATGTGTGAATGCCCATGAAGTGTCAGAGTCTGATATCCTAAGTGGCCCCAACAGAAGCATCCTCGTCACAGCTTAGTTGTGGCGGTCATGATGGACAAATTTCAAAGAAGCCAAATTGGTTCTCTTTCCTTTACCATCTCATGAAGAGCTGGAGGTCCTTACATTGACCTGAGGTTGCCATCTGGCTGAGTGGAAGGATTGCCCAACAGCCCAGCAGGATTTTCTGACTCCTACATTAAATGCTAGAACACACCCGAGAGACCTCCGCTTCTGTGTGATGAAAACAATATGGACGGAATATGTTAAGAGTATTTCCACCTTGGCCATTCCCATCTTTCTACCTTTTGTTTTCTACCCTGATTTATTGCTCTCTGAGTGCCTGAGGAAGATGACGGGGGCGATATTAAAAGAATAAATATCTTTTAAAAATCACGATCCATATTTGTATTCATTTCCCATTGAAGTTCTTCTGTAAATAAATATTCCAACCACCACGAAGAACACAGCCAGTCCACAGGGCTGATATAAAAGACTAGCATTTTTATGTGGATTTTCCTTCTGCCTTATCCTCAACCTCTTTTCTAGCCTGGAAAATATATCTATTAATGTACAATCTTTCAAATTACATTCTTATTTTAATAATAATCACAAATTAATGATGTGTGGTCACATGTCCATTTTCTTGGGGGAAAATAACCATATGCTTCAATAACTAAAACTTCTATTTCCACAAACTAATTAAAAGGCCTTGTGGTACAGTAATCAGAAAAACAGGTGTTTCATTTAGTTTCTCTCCCTTCAAGGTTGAATAGTTGCAATTCAAGCTTCCCCGCGATTCCTTTAAAGTCAAGGGAAGTCACATAGCTCTACACCGCCTATCACGTGACAGTATCCTTCTGTGCTACCCCAGGACTGGGACAGAATATAAATCAAGAAAAGAAAGCAAACTGTTTTTATAGTGCAATATGTTAAATTACGACTGGGATTTT
Source organism: Mustela nigripes (assembly GCF_022355385.1). Classification (NCBI taxonomy): domain Eukaryota; kingdom Metazoa; phylum Chordata; class Mammalia; order Carnivora; family Mustelidae; genus Mustela; species Mustela nigripes. Next base: position 115,434,089 of record NC_081562.1, on the reverse strand, counting down.
TCACGATAGATTTGGGAGATTTTTAGCTCTGCAGAAGAAAAAAGGCTTGAATCCTGTTTACTTGCCTCTTTGATAGATTGAGTACGTATATATATATTTTTTAAACTTTGGAGAGATGTGGCCTGCTACCTGGGAGATACAGGAGATGTATTCCATTCTTCTTTCCCCAAATGTAATCATCTTATCAAAACCACATCTCTAGGACATGTTCTTGGGAGTACAGGCCGCATTACATACGATTTTATAATACACACAGTTAACTTTGGAAGGCTCCGGCCTTACTCCTGCTGTTAATTATTTAGACTCTGACATATTGCAATAAAACATTTCATCAAGCACTCCAGTCCAGGGAACGATAGGCATCAAAACCGTATTGGTAATGCAAAATAAATGGATCGAGGTTGAAAATAATGAGTTTGGTGGATTACATCTGTCACTGTGAATTATTATTGTTGAACATAATAGGGCAAAGCATTACAAAAATAAAGCTTGTCTTCTCTCGTTGAAGGTGAGACAACTACCTTTAATGAGATACAGAAACTCAAGTGTGAATTATGCACACCTTATTAATTATTAATTATGCACACAAAAGGTTTATCTGCATGCCCGATCTTGCATTTCTGTATGTATATAGCCATAGAACAAAAAAGTCCCCATTGCTAAAGCTGGTGATAGTTCATGGTGACTCTTGCCAGAAACTGGAGGAGACATTCCATTTGGCCACATCTGACCGTTCAGGAAAAAACAGAAATTAAAAAAACACAAACTTGATCATGTGACGAGGCACCAGCGGCAGCCTAGATTCTGGTCCTAATTCTTGTACTAATATGCTCTGTGATACACGTGACTTACTTCTGGAACTCAGATTCAGCCTCTGGGAATGCAGGGCCTTGAACTGAACTGTCTTTGAATTGAACTCTAGCTTCCAAACATGCCTTGATTTTTTAATAGGAAGTTTTTTATTTAATTGAGGGAGCTTAGTAGGGTTTCCTTTCTATAGGCAGAAAGCTTGGTGGAGAACTTACTTCAGAAGTAATCTAAAGTGCCTCTCTTGGAAAGGCAAACATGAGGAAAGTAGGTGCTCGTCATTCAGGAGAAAAGGTATAGCAGAATATTTTACTTCACTAGGCAATGTTGACTGCTCAGAGCAAGGAGAGAGGACAGTTAGGGTTGAGTCAATTTGCACAAAGAAACTTTTAGAAAAGGAAGAATAACAACCTACAGGCTTCAACCCCACAGATTTTGAAGTTAACAAAACCTGGTCGAGCAGATTTTGAGGACATCTTCTCCTAAGTTCCCCTGGCAGAAGGTCCCTGAGGGCACTAAGGTCCCTGAGAGGAGGGAATCTGGGTTCTTGGTCAAGGGTCAACACGGGGTGTAAATCTGTGGGGAGACTCGTACCATCTACAATGTGATTGTATATATGTACCTGATTGTATTTATGTCTTCAAATTGTATTCTAAAGGGTAATCCTATGTAGACATAACATTCACATTAACACTGCTTATATTAAGTTATTTAAATAAAATTGTAGTTTATAATGGGAAAAACCATGCTATTAATTATTCCCCCAAATAGGCATATATAACTGAGGTCTTTATCCTCATGACATCCTATCTTATGGTCATACCATGGAGATGCATTTGGAAGCAATAAGACTATGTTGTCAAAAATAAAACAAACTGCACTTAAATATTATTTAGCTTTTTTTGTACAAAAGAAAATTTCCCATTATGATAGAAGAAATTGGAAAATACTGAGTGTGAGTGTTAAGCCAATGCTGCAATGTAAGTCTTCCCCATAAACAGTCTCTTTGTGTCACTCAATAACATGGTCACAAGTCCTTTGTTCAGTACTGACTTCAACATGCATTATTCTTTTCGCTTGCATAGACCACAGAGGAATTAAAGCTCTTCTAGATAGAAGGACGTCAAAGGATAAGACTCTCCTCTTGAATAATATTGAGGGAACTTGGTTTTAGGGAAAAAAAAAAAAAAGTAAACTTAACATTCTTCCTTCTCCCCACCCCACCAAAAAAAGAAATCCTCAAAACTACATCAGGGCTATGAATTCCTCCCACAAAAGCCAGATTAATATGCCCTGTCCACCCTATTTTTAAAAGCCTTTTTTCCCCCAGTATACCCATCTCTGCCTCACCCCTTCTCCTATAGAAGCATACAATCACAGTCATTACATACCACCACCCCACAGGACTTCCAGATCTTGCCTGGAAAGAGAAAGCAACATGCCAAAAGAGGGGCATGTCAGAGGCAGAGTAAGAGGATGGGGAGAGGTTCAATTCCCTTCAGTTCCTGAGACAGAGGAAACAGCACTTAGGGTCCTGGAGGAAAGAGAAGGCGAAGACAAGAGTATGGAGCCAAACTGCCTTTAAAATCTAATGATGGGTCACCAGGGTGGCTCAGTTGGTTAAGCGTCAGACTTGATTTTGGCTCAAGTCATAATCACGGGACTATGGGATCCAACCCCACGTCAGGCTCTAGGCTGGACGTAGAGCCTGCTCAAGGTTCTCTCCCTCTGTACCTCCACCCCCACAGCTGACAAGCACCACTCTCTATAAATAGATGCATAGATAATAAAATCTAATGGTAATGCAGATATGCTCAAACATAAATGAGCTCTTGAGTATCTTTGAGCCCTTTTGGACAGAAACAAAAGAACTTGACGAAATACTGCTTATGAAGAACAATCAAAAAAAGAACACAGGAAACATGAAATGAAATTTGGAAGTTAAAAAAAAAAGAAATGCAAAAAAAAAAAAAAGAAAGAAAGAAAAAGAAATGCTTGATAATTAAACACCAGGGGAAATTGTTATTGCAGAGCAAAATATAAATATATGTATATTTTTATGTAGACATAGTAGCAATCAATGTCCTAAAAGTTACATGAACAACAAAATTATGTTTTTTTTCGAAGATGGTCAGTTGATACACATTGCTCTCGAAACACATAATTTAAGAATATCATGGCTCTTGGGGCGCCTGGGTGGCTCAGTGGGTTAAGCCGCTGCCTTCGGCTCAGGTCATGATCTCAGGGTCCTGGGATTGAGTCCCACATCGGGCTCTCTGTTCAGTGGGGGGCTTGCTTCCCTTCCTTTCTCTCTGCCTGCCTCTCTGCCTACTTGTGATCTCTCTCTCTCTGTCAAATAAATAAATAAATAATCTTAAAAAAAAAAAAAGAATATCATGGTTCTTAATTTTTTGCCATATTTGCTTTTATTCAGTATTTTCAAATCGTAAATGAGAGTCTGGTCACTAATATCCCTTGTGAAACAAATTTGACTTTTAATAAATTCTTTATCTAATTCAATTAAAGTAAAATTAAAATCTGTTTTTGGAAAAGGCATGCAGATTATGATTTCATTGTTATAAAACTATTTCTGTTGACCTGCTCGTCTTCCTTTGCCAAGGTGTCTAACATTTAAATTCTGTTCTCCAACAGTCATTCACCCTCGATGGACAGGGAGCCCTGAAATAATGTCCATTAAAAGTCAATGCTACTTCTTTTAAGGAGGGGGATTTGTAGTGATTTAATATTGTTGTTGTTGTTGTTGATTTTCCACTATTTGAACTTTTTAAAATAATGAAGATATATATTTTTATTTGTGAAACCAGAGAAGGAATAATTCCTTTTATAATAATTCCTTTTGAAGATAAAAGATGAGCATCCCCTTAACAAGTTCTAGAAAATGTATTTCGATGAGCTCTTCATATTGTTAGTTATAATTTGCTTTTATATGTATTATAACACAGGTAACACAGGTAACACCCTCTTAAAAAGAGGGGTGTTAGAAGACGTAGAGGAACCAGGAATCCAGCTAATCCAAAACTAATCCAGCTTTGAGATGCAATAGGTGTTAAAGATGGGTTCTAACAACCGAATAGGAGTTTTCTGGATGGAGACTGCGTGGAGGAGATGTGCGAGGACGGTGCTACTGGCCCAGTGGACTGTATATGCAAACACAAAAAGGAAGATAGCATGAGGAGTTCCCAGAACTGCAAATAGTTTGGTATGGCTGGTGTGAGGAAGGGCAAAGATGACTCAGAATGTTAAGAAATGAGAAACGAGACATGGATTCTGATGTCTTGAAGTTTCTGGTCTAGCGTGTGATCCAAGTCAGCCAACAAGAACACACGGTGTGATAGTGATAGGCCCTCTGATGGGAAACAAAGCAGTGTGCTTATGGGGCTCTAGAGAAATGTTCCCTAATGCAAACTTGGGGTCCAGAGAAGCTTCCTCGAAGAAGTGACTTTTAACTAACCTTAAGAAGAGGTAGGAGTGGGACATCTGGGTGGCTCAGTTGGTTAAGCAGCTGCCTTCAGCTCAGGTCATGATCCCAGGGTCCTGGGATCAAGTCCCACATCGGGCTCCTTGCTCAGCAGGGAGCCTGCTTCTCCCTCTGCCTCTGCCTGCCATTCTGTCTGCCTGTGCTTGCTCGCTCTCCCTCTCTCTCTCTGATAAATAAATAAAATCTTAAAAAAAAAAAAAAAAAAAAAAGCCTTCTGCTCAGATTCTGATCGCAGGCTCCTGGGATGGACTCCTGTGTCGAGCTCTGCATTGGGCTCCTTCTCAATGGGGCGTCTCCTTCTCCCTTTGCCCCACCCCCTGCTTGTGCTCTCTCACTCTCTCTCATCAATAAACAAAATCTTAAAAAAGAAGCAGCAGCAGTAGAAATTAGTAAGAGAAGAAAGCAGAGCAGGTACTCTGGGGAAGAGGAAGAGGAAATGAAAAGACCCAAGGAGGACACTGTTGCTGTGGAGACAGAGAACCTGTGGGAAGAGTGGGGGATGAAGCCCATATTTAATGGGGTGTATTAGAGATGAACACGAACAGACTGGTACAATTCTGATTTTGAAGAGATCAACTTTTTTCTGGTCCCCATGAGGGCAGTGAAGATTGTAAGGTTTAATTGCAAAGGTAGCGAGGTCACTCCAGCTAGGTGTGACTATCGTAGGAGGTGCTGGACAAGGGAAAAGAAAGGAGCAATTAGAAGGCAGTTTCTTCACTTCCCACCCCCAAAATGCATGCTTCCCTTCTCCTAAAGACCCTGGGTTTATAAAGAAAAAAGCTGGGATGGAGTCTAGCAGGTTTTGCCTTTGGAACTTACAGATAGAATCGCAGAGACTCAATGAACCCAAAGTCTTAGATAGGGAAAGAGGGCAAGATATACCTGTAACTTGTAGATCTAAAACCACAAGTTAATGTCATAACTTATTTGCACAACCTAGATGTCCAGTTACAGAATGGTAGATTAGTGGGTTATAATATGGCTTGTTGTGGATTGAATGTTTACATCCCTGAAGAATTCATAGGTTCAAATCTAATTCCAATGTGAGAGTATTTGGGGGTGTGGCCTTAGGGAGAGGATTAGGTCATGAGGGTGGGGTCTTCCTGAATGGGATTGGTGCCCTTATGAGAAAGGCTGGGGAGCTAGCTTGCACTCTTTGCTGCATGGAAGGAGAAAAGAAGTTGACTGTCTATAACCTGGATAAGTGCGGCCACCAGAGCTCAACCATGCTGGTACACCAAACTGTACTTCTAGTCTCCAGAACTGTGAGAATAACTACAACTGTTTGTTGTATGAGCGATCCCATCGATGGTATTTTGTCATGGCAGCCTGAGCTAACGTAAGCCATTCCACAACTGGAAAATCTAGCTTTTGACCTTTTTACGGACACCAACTGAGGAGCTGTTTATTCCACTTTTGACATATGTCTCTGTTCTTCTCCAAAGTTTAAGATCAAATTCCCCAGGGAGTGAGTGGAAAGACATGTGAATGGCTTCATCATGTATCGGCCTCAAAAGCGTCACTCTCTGTTTCCTGGGAACCGGTGGTCCTGCACGCAGCCCCAGGTTCTCCTTTTGGGGTCAACTCGTCCCCTTTTCTTTGTGCACTTCCCAAAGAGGCTAAACTGCACTCTCTACTCCTTCTATTTTGAGCCTCTTTACCTTGTAACCTGGAAAAATGTGACAAATAGGTTCTTTTTTTTTTTTTAAGATTTTATTTATTTATTTGACAGAGAGAAATCACAAGTAGATGGAGAGTCAGGCAGAGAGAGAGAGAGAGGGAAGCAGGCTCCCTGCTAAGCAGAGAGCCCGATGCGGGACTCGATTCCAACCCTGAGATCGTGACCTGAGCCGAAGGCAGCGGCTTAACCCACTGAGCCACCCAGGCGCCCCGACAAATAGGTTCTTTATTGTTTCTCCCAGAAGTCCTATCAGTCATCACCCGTAGAGTCTCAAGTGGCCTGACTTAATTTCCTATGAGTGCATGCAGATCAGCACCCCAGCATGAAACTAAGGATAACCCTTACCATACTTTGTCTTACATGTCTTAATTCCTCGTCTCTCTAAACCAAATTACATGAGGATGAGGAATTTGGACAAGCTATCTTCTTATTCATAAGACCTCTGTCCCTTTGTGTTTGAAATAAATAGTGGCTCCTTGACATTCAAGAGACAAACAAAAAGATTAAATATATCTGCTTTTCACTATGAGGAATTGTGTATATATGTATATGTATATATGTTCCAGTTTTATTAACATTCAGTGTTGTATTAATTTCTGGTGTACAACACAGTGTCTCCATACTTCCATACATCACCCAATGTTCATCACGACAAGTTCGCTCCTCACACCCCATCACCTGTGTCACTCATTCCCTCCCACCCATCTCCCTTCTGGAAACCAACAGTTTATTCAATATAGTTAAGAATCGGTTTCTTGGTTTCTCTTTCTCCTTTTTTTTCCCTTTTGCTCATTTGTTTTGTTTTTCAACTTCCACATGTGAGTGAAATCCTATGGTATTTGTCTTTCTCTAACTAATTTTATTTAGCATCATACTCTCTAGCTCCATCCATGTCATTGCAAATGGCAAGATTTCATTCTTTTTTATGGTTGAATAATATTCCTGGGTGTGTGTGTATCTATTAGTGGACACTTGGGCCACTTCTAGATTTTGGTTATTGTAGATTCTGCTTCTATAAACATAAGGGGCATGTATCCCTTGGAATTAGTTTTTGTTTTTTTTTATTCTTTGGTAAGTACCCAGTAGTGTGGCCGCTGGATCATAGAATAGTTCTATTTTCAAATTTTTGAGGAACCTCCATACTGTTTTCTACAGTGGTTGCACCAGTTTACAGTGCCACCAATAATGCATGAGTGTTCCTTTTTCTCCACATCCTTGCTAACACTAGCTGTTTCTTGCATTTTTTATTTTAACCATTCTGATAGGTATGGCTGTGGTGATAAGGTGAAATCTCATTGTAGTTTTGGTTTGTATTTCCCTGAGGATCAGTGATGTTGAGCAACTTTTCATGTGTCTGTTGGCCATTGGGATGTCTTCTTTGGAGAAATATCTATTCATGTCTTCTACCCACTTTTAAAATAGATTATTTGGTTTTGGGGTGTTGAGTTGTATCAGTTCTTTATATATTTTAGATACTAAACCTTCATCAGCTATGTCATTTGCAAATATCTTCTCCCATTCCATAGGTTGCTTTTTAGTTTTGTTCACTGGTTCCATTGCTTTGCAGAAGCTTTTTATTTTGATCTAGTCCCAATAGTTTAATTTTACTTTTATTTCCCTTGCCTTGGGAAACTATCTAGAAAAATGTTTCTATGGCTGATGTTAAACATTACTGCCTGTGCTCTCTTCTAGGATTTTTATGGTTTCAGGTCTCACATTAGGTCTTTAATCCATTTTGAGGAATTTATACATTTTTCTGATGTTAATACTTGCAGGCACTAATCAGATGTTTTCAACTCTGCTTATTCCAAGACATACATAATATTATTTCTTTGTGACAAATGTCCTTAAGTGTTAATGAAATTATGAACTAAATAACAGCAGTAGGATTTTCATCAGAGACGTTTTTCACTCGAATAATACATGTTTTGCTGATCTTCTTACTAAAGCTATAGAAACAAAACTAAGTGGTCTCACACGAAGCAAAGTGGAGCTTCTTGGTCTTACCCAGTGATAGTAGTCAGTGTCTTCTAGAATTGTATCTCATTCTATTTGTATCAAGTGTTAATTGATTGTTAGGAATAGGTCTAACCTGAGGCATTTCTCATTTGTAGGGGCAAGGCAGGTGCATTCTCTTAGAATTATGCCATCTAAAAAGCCATGTCTTATTTCAATATTAATTTAATAACTAGCTATCCACAGTAATTACCTCTTTAGTTCTGCTAAAGTACCTTTCCTTGTCTAGACTTGGGCCAATGATTACATTAAATGTGCGACAAAGACAATCTACTCAGTGTACGACCAAAGACACAAAAAAGGAAGAAGCCAGTGCTTTTTGTAGATACATTTATCATGAAAAAGATCGGCTCAGCTGGCTGACATTGGAAACATGCTGTACTCTGTGACGGGAAAGTTACAATAACAGGTAATGCTGTGCATTTATTTAGAACTGCCTTCAGCTCATGATCCCTGGGTCCTGGGATGGAGCCCCATGTCTGGAATCCCTGCTCATTGGGGAGCCTGCTTCTCCCTCTCCTCCTGCCTCTCCCCCTGCCTGTGTTCTCTCCCTCTACCTCTCAAATAAATAAATAAAATCTTAAAAAAAAAAAAAAAAAAGAACTGCAAACGTACTGCATACTTATCAAAGGGGCTTTCACACACAAGATTTCATTCCATTAATTCGTCAAAAGGCCAGATGGAATCCAAACAGCCCTCTAGCTACATGCATCTCACAGCTTTTACATCGTGTCTATGAACGAAGTCGTTTTTATGAGCCTTGTCGGCCTGAAGAGGGAAGTCAACTGGCAAGCGAAAAACACAAGATCCACCTTGTGCCAATTTCTCCATGAAGACATCATTTCTCTCAGTTATCATGTAAAATACCACATAGAGACTCTTCGACCCACTTACTCCTTTGGGGTAAAGAAACAAATTATTGGTAAATAAAGATAAATATCATTTATCTTGATGCCGACATGTTTGAATTAAAGAATCTATGGAACTATTCCTCTTAAATATAATGAACTACTCCTCAACTCCACCAATGAGTTTAACATTTATTTATTTTCTTTAACTCTTCGTTAGCTTGTATTTGTGGAGTGGACGTAATACTTCACAAAAGCAAGACCAAACTTCAAGGAGCCAAGCTGCCATGGTTCTCCATATAGATCTCTTCCTTCCTCACCACAACATCTAATCATATATTTTAAGAAGATGAAACCATTTAAACCATTTATTTAACCAGCTAAATTCTAGGCATTTGGCCGAAGTTTCTGGATGACGGTATCTTTTTCAGAAAATGTTCCTTTGTACTCTTTCTTGAGTGGACAATACCACAGAAAGAAATGCCATAATGACTGTTCAGGCCAGTTATTTATGCTGTGGAAGAGCCCTGTTTGGTGACCGAGTATTTGCAGAGAGCAGTTCTTCACTGGTGATGTAAAGACGGGATTGCGAAATTAGACCCCAGATGTTGGGCTCAGGCTTCAGGTCTCATCTACTGGGAAGATTGTCCGTCAAATCCCTGTACTGAACTCTGCGAAGAAGCCACAGATACGTGGCATGGTTGAGGTATTCTTTAAAAATAAAACAAAACAAAAACTAAACAGCAAGTACCATGGCACCTCAACAGTCTTCAAGCACACCGTGCCCTTCCCTTGGGTGTGAACCTCTAGCTTCATTCCTTCCTCAGGCATGTCTTTATCTCTAACTCATCTTTCATCAGTGCCTGTCAGTGGAATCTCACAATTCCAGATTGGGAAAAACAACTCTTCTGGAGTTAGGGAAATGAAAAAACGTTCCTGGTAATGGAAATCCCCTCTACTTTAAACCAATATTGTTTGCATTTTTGGAAAAGACCATTTTGTTGTCATTTCCATTTTAATCTGCTTTAGTGTGAACTGTTTAAAATTAAGAAACCAAATGTGTGACACACGAGGGAGGCTTTGGGCCAACTCCAGATCAATAAAACCAGAAAACAGCAGTCAGCCAACTAACCAAACTGGCCAGATTTTATGCAAAAAATAGAAAAGTGGATACAAATTACACAACATAATCGAACTCAGAGTTTCAGATATGCCGGAATGAAGGTCAATCAGAGCGAGCTGACTCCTTTCTATACTTGTCAGACACATTTATAAGTCATTTGAAGGAAATACATGAGTGTACCATAGGAAAATATTTTGTTCATTACATTGTGTTCATAAAAGAAAGAGAATGAATTGCCTTTTTCACTTACACACCTGATTTTTCTTTTCTCGTTTCTTTTCCCTTCATTTTGCCATTGGAGGAAACATTGGCCATTGTTGAATTTGTAGACCTGACAAGTAATTCTATCCCTGAGATTCTGTATCTCTATAATCATGATAATCATGAAATTAAGGAATTTTAGAGACAGAAGGAAACTGCATTCATTGTTCATTTATTGAATACCTATTCGGAGTGAGGCACTAGTGCAACTCAATTTTACAACACATGAAGCCAGTATAGATTTAATGATTGCTGTGAGGTCACTCTAGCAATCGGTATCAGAACCAGGCATCCAGGCATACAGGACTCGAGTCCCAGGCAATTCTTTTCCCTCTGGACCGTGCTGATTCCTCTCCCATGGTCAGCTAGTTCTCCCATACTACATCCTAGGTCAATGTGCAGACAAGACCAAAAATGGTCTTCACCCGACATACCATTTGATACTTATTTTGGGTAAGTTCGTAAATAAATGAGTAAATTGCCTAATGCCTAGCCCAGACTAGAGACTGAACTAAATTTTTTAAAAGGAAATTATGAACCATGAGTAATAAAAATTCTGTTAAAATTGAAACCAGGAACCATGACCCATTGAACTGTTAATCAAAAGAAATTATCAGATCAGGAGACAAGATCTGTGTCGGTAGCCCATGAAGGGAAAAAGCTGGGAGAAAAACTGTTATATGTTTGTGGCTTTCAAAAAGCAATGGATAATTGGGCTTTGAATGATGAGAATTTTCCAAGGCTCTTCAAGGGAAATAGAATGCCCCCACTCATACCTTCCTTCAGATTCATAATGACCGCTGCCTCCCGGTGAAGAATCATATTGTCTCCGGCCATGCATCAAATGTATTTCCTCACAATGAATGTGTTAATAATTGTATTAAACGTTCCAGGAGAGATACTGAATTTTATTATTAAACATCTTGATCATCTCATATATTTCCCATGTATAAATTACTTCCCCAAATATATATCACCCTTGTGATTTTTTTAAATTCATCTCATTTATTGTCATTTTCAGAAATTAAAGAAAAGTGAATCAGTGGTAGAAATTCTGCAATTATGCAGATATGATCTGCCCCTCTCTAATATCCTGGACCCCAGGCAAGAAAAATATAATCAACATCTGCCTTCCCGTCATGGCTTAAATAACTGACCAATCATCTATTACCTAAGAGCTAGTTTTGAATCCTAACTTAGTCTGCTAACATGCTGATTTTTCTTCTATCAGTTATATCTATCTAGGAATGCAAACTTATTTTGAGATGGGCCTGATTGGGGAAAACAAATGAGTTATTAAAATCACCAAAAAGGATTTAAAATCTAAGAAGAAAATCTTTCTTTTTAAATCTCTACCAAAAATATTCCATCCATAGCTACCAAAGAATTCATGAAAACATTTAGATACTCAGAACAAACTTACTGAATATAACATAGATCATAGCAACTTGGAAAAACACAGAGTTGTGGCCAGATTTTGCCAGTATAGATTTATCATGGGGTTCCACATCCATGTCTAAAGTAGGGCAAGTTTCCTTAGATAGGTTTGAGCCATAGAAGTGGGTAGAGAAGAAATGGCAATTAAATTATTTCCGTGACTGTTTTCAGTCTTTGTCTTTAACTGGTCTTCAGCCCTTCAAGCTGGTGACTGGAACAGCCACTCTGAACTCCAGGACACTCGCCTCCCAGTTACATAGCTTAACCTTTCCATTAAGTACCATAAAAATGCTATTCTACCTACAACTTTAGTAAAGTTAATTAATTCATTTTCATAAAAATGCCTTGGAAAACCCAGATGAAAGTCTTATATTGAGGCAATCAACTACTTTTCTCTAGATAATTGCCACCTGGGCCGAGAAATTGACAGCATGCCAACCTAAAGTGCTTTTAAAAACTTCAATCAACATTCCCTCCAAAAAATGAAGAAATAAAAAGCCAGAGGGCAGGATCTTGGATCCCACACTCCATTCTTAACACTGAACTGTGATGCATATTTATATTATAGGGACTTGTCCTCCAAATCTGACCTGGGGCTGGCCTCTGAATTGGACAGGGAAGGGAGAGGACAGGGGCTGTTATAGTCCAGGACAACTAGAAACAAACTGTCTTATTAAATTACCCGTATTTGCAACCAAGCTTAAAATAATACAGATCCGCCAGGCTTCTGCCCTAAGGTCTGCAGCTTATTCTCAGACATCATAAAACAACGCAGTAGTGTTTGCCTCATTTCTTTTATTTCTTTGACTTCTCATGAACTTCCAGACAAACTGATAAAAGGACTTAGTCCCTCTCTTAATTTGCTATAAAATCTTGCTTTAAAGCGAATACATACTTCCCAGGAAACAAAAAGGAAGGGTTTTCTTTGAAGCAGTATTTGCGTGGGTTCCACTAAATCACAGAAGCATTTTCAGTGATTTAAAAAAAAAAAAAAAAAGGAACAACAAAACGGAATGTGCATTTATTGAGGAATTTTTGTGTTATTAGGCATTAGGCTTGCTTTTAAAATACAAAAGAAGGGGAGAGAGGTGAAGATATTTGAAATGAGATTTGGGTGTTCTGTATTTTCACTGTAAGGAGGTTTATGTCTCTATGTGGCTGCATCACTCAGAAGCCGAAATGAGATTTGGGTGTTCTGTATTTTCACCGTAAGGAGGTTTATGTCTCTATGTGGCTGCATCACTCAGAAGCCGGGTCTATCAGTAGTCTGCCTGAATTGGATGAATAAGTTCGTTAGCATACTTACAGTGTGGCCAACTGGTCATTCCATATATATGTATCTTTAATCTGACTGTTCTTATGGAATCCATTTCATTCTTGCAGTTAATATCTCTTATTACAAGGAGAGTGAGACCAAAACTACATAACATTGGAGGCTTTATGTTATCCTGTCCTGGGCGCATGGCAAGGGACACCTTAGGTAGTGAAGAGTACATTTAATTGACATCATTCTTGTACTCAAGAACTAAATCCCCTTGGATGTGGTCCAAGGGAGATGAATCTTAAAACAAGCTCCACTTTATAAAAAGTATAACAAAAAGTAGAATAGAACAAGAGAACTAGAGCTAAAAATGTTATATAATAAAATGCTATCTAATAAAATCTTTTTACTGAATCGCTTAATTGCAGATCATCTTAATTACCTTGTAATAATTGAATATTTAATAGAACTAAATATTTCCAGTTGTGATTATGCTATCTGGCTTATAAGCAGGAAATTACCATTAAGTTAAAAATATCACCCCAAAACTATGTTTATAACAAAATTTATGAAGACTCCTTTGGTTTATTAAAAAAACATGCTCTTCTCATAAAATCCTGAAAAGGAGAATTTTTCCCATTTTACAACCCCTGTGCTTAAGTAAACTTCTCAGGCTCATACAGCTAATAAGAAAGTGTTTCCCAAGTTGTATCTCTGTCTCTATACTCCGGAGATCTTTTCCTATAATTACTTTAAAGTTTAGAAATACTTCTAATCATCCTGAACATTTTCCACGTCCACCTTTAGACACCCAAACACTTTGGGGATAGACACTCATCTGAACCTTCATTAACTACCCTACTCTGCAACTCCCCAATTCGCTTACTTGGGAAAATTACCCAGCCTACCTGTATTTCAGATTCCTCCTCTATGAATTAAAGACAATAATAAAGCCCACTTCCTATGGTAAAAGTGAAAATTAAATGGGATAACATATTTGTAGTGAACATAACAGATAGAAAAGTTGAATCACTCTGTTGTACACCTGAAAGTAACTGAACATTATGTGTCAACTCTACGCAAATAAAAACTTTTTAAAAGAATATAGTAAGTCAATAAGGATTTTTCTCCATTCGCAGTGGAGAAAAGAGCAAACCATAGTGAATAATCACCCCTAAATCATTCCAACTTCCTCCAGTTTGTTCCCGGGCTAACCAGAGCCCTGACAAAATCTGCTATGCTTGCAGCAACCGCTTGGTTGACCTTGGGCAAGGGGTGGCCATGAATTGATCCAGAAATGATAACCTTGTTTAGGAACTGTGGATCCTCAAAGGTTGGTTAGTATCTACTGGGGTGGTTTTGCATAATCATAATGATATAATCTTCAGTCCTGTTCGATTCTACAATTTTAATAAGGAAACAGGGAGTGAATACGAAGTCAACGGAAGAGTAGACTGCTGGGGATAAAAGCCTGGGTTTCAAGTTGAGAGACCTGAGATCAAATCTGGTTCTGCCTCACTGGGTGCTTTGGGAGATGCCTTCAGCTTCCTCTTGCATTCCTGTGGCCCCACCCTAGTTCAAGCCTCTCAATGCCCACCTAACTGGTTCCTTGCCAATGTCCGCATCATCCACACTCACCAGAATGGAGTTACCAACTAAAATGATGGAAACCCAATTAAATTTGAATTTCAGATACACAATGAATAATGTTTTAGAATAGGTATGTTTTATGCCAAAGTATTAATCCTTCTTATCTGAAATTCAAACTTAACTAGACTTCCTGGTTTTTTTTTAGGAGGGGGGTGTTGTTTTTCTGTTCTTTTGTTTTTTTCTGAGTCTGACAATGGTACACCAGAGTTACCTACCAAAAACATAGATCTGGCTAGATATTCCCATCTTTAAATCACCAAGTGGTATCCTGTAAGTGAAGTGTTTGGTTACAGCCTTAATCCATTCAAATTTGTTTTCACAAATCGCTTCACAGTACAACTACTTTCTATCTCCCCAACATCATCTTCCACCACTTCTCGTCTTTCCATTTTCCTATTGATTTGACTTTGTGCCTTTGCTCAAGTTCTCAATTCTTCCATAAATTCCAACTCGTATCAGGCATATCTTTTTTTTCTCTCTCACTTCCACACATAATCCTACATATCTGTGCACCTGGCTGGACTAAGTGTTTCTTCTTTATTCTTCAACATTTGTAGATAGATGATAGATTGATAGATAGATAGATGATAGATAATAGATAGACAGACAGATAGATAGATAGAGAAATAGAAATTTTCCAGAGAAGAGTTTAGCAATTCAACAATGGCCATCCAGTATTAGTGCACAAGAGTCCTTCTGCATTTAGAGATCTCTTTTCTTTATTCATTTATCCATTCAACAATCATTTATTCCATGTCTAGTAATTCATATGTAAAATGTGTAGGGGGACAGAGTATGCATGCTGTAGGAGAGATGAAATCATTTCCATGTTCTGTAGGCCAATAGTCAAAGTTGCCAGAGCCTCTACCTTCTCTACCCAATTTGCTTTTCTTCTGGTACTTGAGGTCTTGGCCTCCAAAGCACATTACTACATACTCTACATTACTCCTAGAAATGCCACAGGGGTCCACCATAGAAGATTGTCACTGAACTGAATTTTATTGTAGCAATAACTGTTCAGCTTTAGAAAGTTATCAAAAAGGAGCACCATGAAGAACGTTCTTACTGAAATAGAACTCATACTCAGTGGGAAAGGCTAGTAAAGAAGCATCAGCAAATTCTTTAAGCTTTCAATACACACAAGGAAGTGAGCCCAAGGTAATAGATGGACACAGATCTGCGCCAAAAGGGGTAGAAGCAGCAAGAGGTATCGGTGGGCTCTTGCTTTAGACTCTAGAAATACTCCTGCAGGTCCAAGGTCGATAGAATGAGTGTCCCAGTCCCATGATCCCATCCTTGGGAGAATGGATCACACCCGAACTTGAGTGTCAACCATATTAGTTATCAGAAGAAATAGAACAGTCTGTGCTTTAAGGGATCCCTCCTTTTGAATCCCATTCTAAAGTACACTTGCCAGGAGTGGTCTGTTAGGAAATTTTGTTTTTACTAGACACATTACAGATAGACTAGGAGAGTTTCCTCTTCCATGGAGATTTGCATGATGGCCTGGACACTTTGGACAAATCAAGAGAGATGGTAAAGGCCTCCTCCCCCAGCCTATTCACAATATAATTATAAATTCACTGAGGTCATTCTTCCCACATTATTGCATCTTTGCTCCTCCGCTTTCAATGCCGCTGCCTGTTTCCGTTGTCTCTCGGCAGACATTCCTGTCACTAGGGCCAATCACAGCATCTACTTAGCTTTTGCCTCTGACCGAATGGATGCCTTGTTCTCCTACCGATGACAGTCTTAGAAGGCTACAGCCAAACTGGCCGTTAGCTTCTGACCTCTCTGTAGTCGATCTTATTATGGTAATTGCAAGGCTGGAAGGAGCAGACACCAGGCCAATTACACCTGTCCCTGTCCCAATTCAGCCTGGGCTTAAATTACTCCATGGCGTAGCATGATGTGGTTCAGCTGAACAACTTTTTCTCTATTCTTGTGAAATTTGGAGACAGACATTCCTAATTATGTTTGTCATTAGGCCATAATGACCCAGTATGGCTTTAAATGGTATCATTCTTTATCAAGGAAACCCACGCACTATAGTAATAGATAACTTTGCTGAGGGTTTCAAAGCAAACAAATCTTTAAAATGGGACTTCTCCATTTATAACAAAGCATAAACTGAAAACAGCCCACCTAATGTTTTCTTTTGCAGCCGTTTCAATATTAATGGTATACACAGATGTATGTGAGTGCTTAATATTAATAAGTCTTTATAAATATTATATTTTTATAGACTTAAATCTGTAAAACCACACATAATTGATTCTATAAATGGATTGCTGTGTGGCATATATACACAATTACGTTAAAGAATATATATGGGCACATTATGGCTAAACGAATTAGTTTTTTTAAACTGCTGTATATAAAACATTGGGGTTGGGGGATTTCAAATTCATTTGAAAATTAGATGTTCTTGTTGAGCATCCTAGAATACCAGTGTGTAATAACATGCCCCTATTAATCTAAATTTAAATTAATCTAAATTTAAATCTAAATTTAAATTACATTAGTTCATTCTTAATAGGATGTTCTATTCTCTTTCAAGTCCTATACTTCCAGCAGTGCCTACCCACTGCTAAGAACTGTCCTTGAAAAATAACTTGAGAAGCAAAAATATCAGAGCTCCCAACTGGTTGGGTAATTCATAGGTCCTTGTAGAGGTCTCTGAGGGTGCTTCTGGTTTGAAGCCAAGTCCCTTCCAGGAATAGGAGTTCTCGAGACCCTAAATCAAAAAGCTTTGCCATCTTCAGTCCTAGTGCCATGGTTGGTTCTCCCGGCACTCTTTCCTGTATTTGAAGTAGCTACTTCAGTGATTCTGAAGAGAGCAGGACTGGGCTCTATAAACACTTGGCTGTCTTGAATGGAAGAGCTTATTCCCCATGTAATCTCTCCCCCATCACCCCCACGAGACACAAAAGACAGGTCCTTTTCTGGACTCTGAAACCTCAACCAGGATCACATAAGTTCTCCCCCAACAAGGAATCAAAGCATAGGCCTGAGATCGTTTCCAGAAAGGGTCTTCGCTCCCATCCATGGGGCTCCCCTCAGGCTGAGATCTGTTGTTCTTTGGCATCGAATGGAGGACTGGCTTCCCTATCAAACCACAGTGCATAGGGCTCTGTTCCAGAAACCCCATTTCTGCTAATGAAACTGCTTCCTCTCTCTCTCTCTCTCAGCCTGTTTGCCACACTGGCGGTGATAACCACTACCAAAAAGAGGGCCATCGTGAGATCTAATGAGGCAAGCATTTACAGCTCCACGTGTAGTAAGGATTTTATCCATATTAGTATTCTGTAGGGTGTGCAGTCAAACAGACCTGAGCTCAAGCCTTGGCTCCCACATTTCCAAACTGTAGGGAACCTGAGCCAAGTGTGAGTGTTAGTTGAGATAATATATGCAAAGTTGTCGGCACTCTCTTGACCTGCCCCCCAGATATCTCACTGGTTCTCAAACTTTTATTTCCTCCCTCTTCTCTCTTATTCTTTCTTTGGATGACCGAGCCCTACACCTGTCCAGTGAATAAGGACCACCCGAAGTCATATAATTGCGTTTCCTTTGTGCTGGAGGAATGTTCGATTGGTGTTGCCTCCATGCTGCCTCAGTCATCTTCTCTATTTCTGAGGGGAAGCCCTGAACTTTTAAAATTCCTAGTATTCTCCTCCATCTGAGAACATTTCCACTCACAACATCTTCATTGATGGACGGAGAGCATCGGTCACTGGGGATGATACACTTGTGGTGGCTTTCACACTTCAGGAAGTTCCTGACAGAACCCAAAATTCACTGGCATGACAAACAGAAGCTCCTGCCCCTGTGTTCACCCTCAGACTCTTCAGAAGCAAACTGAGCCCCAGGCAGGAACAAGTCCCTTCAGAAAGCCTACTTGGCCTCTCTCCCACTCCCAATCTGTCCAGTCATTCCTTCTGAAAGTCTTAAATCCTATTTATTGTGAAATTATGGAGACATCTTTTCAACCTCAATTAGACAGCAATCTAAGTGTGTCTCTGCTTTGGGGTTTTTATACAAGTTGGCAACAAATAGGGATAGTAACAGAGTGGCCTCAAAACCACTGTGATCGCTGTGCATATAAAACAGGTTCCTTTAGGAAGGGTGCCTCCATCACTTGCAGGGCTAGTTAAAGCCCAGGTGGTCGGGTTTCAGCAGAGACTCTGATTCCAGAGGGGTGGCCAGAGGATTTGCATTTCTAGCAAATTCCCAGATGATGCTAATGGTGCTGATGTGGGAGCCTCTTTTGGAGAACTATTGATATACAACACGAGAGGCATTTGTCAGCCCCTCATCCTCGTTCTGTTTCTCAGCCGACCCTCCTGACTTCCTTGGCGATCAAGGACACATCAACAGCTCTGCATGTCCTTGCTTCTGTAAAGGCTACTCTGGAGGCTTCCTGTTCCTGCCTTAAATGGTACTAAGGGGTGCCCAAACCCTGGACTGTACAAGAAGAGGAGGGAGAGGACCAGAAAAATGAGGCAGTGTGCCTCGGGTTTAAGCATTCCTAGATAAGGACCTCACTGACACCAACATTTACCCAAATCATGGCGATTTCCCTAAACGCAATTTAAAATAAACACGAAGGTTAGGGAGAGGGAGTGGGTGGGAAGAGTCCTCTTTTTAACCAAATAAAGTGTACTATCTTTCCTCTCTGTTTCTCGTAGGTGAACAATATGGGGTTGCCTGGCCAGAGCTTGTCATCTGTGTTATCTCATCTGGTCATCTGTAATTCGATTGCAAGCCCCTATGGGCAGTAGCGGTAGAGTTGTAATCTAATTTTGTACAGTGCCTGGCACAGTCCCTTAGCCATAGAGAGGGTGCTCAATAAATATTTATTGACGATGGTTATCTTTAATTCCTCAGGAAGCTTGGGCAATTCCAGGCCACTCTCCTTAGTTGAATGATAATGGCACTGATAAACTATCATGGGGGAAAACACATCCGTGGTAGATTTTTTAAAACCAACCCACCATCAAAGATTCAAAATGGGGAGGTAGCATTTAGCACCCGAGGGAGGTTAAGGGTTTAACACTGACTTTATGCCAAACTTTTAACAGCGGATCTGAGCACTAGAAGAGACAAAACACCATAAACCAAGGCCTTAAATGTGACTTTTCCGGCACTTTCCTTAAGTGATGCTGAAGTTTATAATATCGAAGGTGTTCTTTTCACCTACCTAAGTTTCTAATAAGTCCAATAAATTGTCCCATAAAGTCAATATGATTTTAATTATTGCCAAACATAGTCATCAACCCCCAGATGGTTTTTCTTTGTTAAAAATCACGGAACTGACATCACTGGAAACATGAGACATGTTTGGCTGATAGGGTCTCTTCCGACTACAGAATGTTTCTAACTTTGCAAATAAAGCCTTACACAAGAAGTGAAGTAATGGGGGACTTTTTTTCCCTCTGCATTTGGAAAAAAATGTTTAACCTCTCCTGAAATACCTCCAAAGACACACGTCTAATTAAAAACACACCAAAAGCCAGGCAGAGAGCAGGTCCCTTGTAAGTGACAAAGTGAGGCAAGAATTTCCAGGAGCCGGGAAAACCTGGAACACTTTTTTCGAGCAGGCTTCGGTGCAGAGAGAAGGCTGTGCCCTCGTGCTGCACTTTAGGAGATGTAAGAGCTGCATTGGGAAATGCACACTGGATGGACTGCCCAGCCAGTGGGAATATCTAGCCATCCTTCTGACACTCTAGTGGCAAGAGTTCTGAGCCATAGCTCTTGTGGGCCTTTCCCCTACTTTTCAATGCAAGCACGAGGTTAAAGAAATATGTTGTGTAAGAGGTAAAAGGGTGAGACACAGAGACAGAGAACAAGGAGTTCAAGAAGAAAGCAGTGAGATTGCCCAACGTGGGCTTGTCCATTCGGAACATTGGAGAAGACAGAATCCATTGTTTCTTGCAGATGATTCCTTTGGAATTCTTTTCTTGGCTCCCGAGACTGGTTCACCTTGTGACCTTACATTTTTCCCTGACGGCCTGGTTCCTTTGCCTTTGTGCCTTCCTCTGCCCTTCAATACCAGGAGCTTCTGTTGATTGAAAAATGGATAGAAAATGGAAGAGTTGCATAGTCGTGCACATAAAGAACCTGCTTCACCTGGGTCTCTCTCACCAGAGCTGAGGTTAAAGTGCTTGCTATCTTTCATCTATTTTTTGCACCAAAAAAAATCAAACAAACAACAACAACAAAAAACCCCCAAACCCTGTAAACAAACAAACAAACAAAAAGACAAAAAACCCCAGACCTCCTCCCCATGGTTAGGGACATAGTTTTCAGGCCAGTTTCTCTTGTAGCTGATCTATGCTTGCACATGCTCAGTGGATTAATATTGGCAACTGGACAGTCAAAAGTCCATCTCATGGCTTATGTGGGACTGGAATTTGGGCTCTCAATCATTGCCTTCATTTTCTCAGAATTGGAGCTTATCGGCCTGGAGGCTGACCTGCATGCTTCCTGGGTGAGTTTATACCGTATGAAAAAGTCAATGACATTGCAGATGTGTGCATGCGTCATTGAGGATGACCAGAAACCATGACGTAGGGAATGTTTAGGGACTAGTATGAAACAGTTCCCCCTAAAGAAACTATCCTGTGGTCAGGAACACCCTCTCCACCTCCCCTGACCGGAGCCCAGCTCAGTTTCATGAATATTTGGTTGTGGCCAGGACGCCAGGGCACTGACCACGGGTATTCACTGATTCTCTTTCCTTTGGCCAATTGCTCTGTATCTCTGATTCTCAGTTGTCCCTTCTATAAAATAAAAAATTGGGAAAAGGTGACTGCAGAGATCCCTTCCAGCCCCAATAGCTCAGGAAAGCAGGAAGCGGTTGTCAAGGTTCCCAAGAGTAAAGAACCGTCAAAGGTCTGTTGGAGCTCCCTTTGCCCTGGTCTCTAGCTCCGTAAACTTGATTTTGAACAAGTGCACCCCCTCGCTATGCCCCGGTATCCTCATCTTAAAAATGGTGATAACGACAATATGAACCTTCAAGACTTCTCATGGGATTAATGAAGCTGGTGCTTACAGCATGCCCGGCACAGGGTAAGAGCTAAGGGAAGCTAAACCAGCCCTGTAAGTTTAATACTAGCATTACGATTATTCGACGGCCCCACAGCACACACGTCGGAGTAATGTCAGTAGCACGGGGATCCCAGGTGTGTGACCAGGCTGCGTGTTGGCATCTCATGGATGAGATGACCCCAGGATGCCTCACCTTATATTCACGACTCCTACCCCCCATGTTTCTGTTCCCCCTGTGGGCAGAGCTTGGGGGTTGGTGTATTTTTATTGTCATCCTTATGATTTTCTGTGCATTCCAAATTTTCTACAATGAATAGCAATGTTTTTTAAAGATTATTTATTTATTTATTTGACAGACAGAGATCACAAGCAGGCAGAGAGGCAGGCAGAGAGAGAGGGGGAAGCAGGCTCCCTGCTGAGCAGAGAGCCCCATATGGGATTCAATCCCAGGGCCCCGGGATCATGACCTGAGCCGAAGGCAGAAGCTTTAACCACTGAGCCACCCAGGCACCCCTAGCAATTACTTTTAAAACAGAAAGAAAAAGCCCGCTTTCTGTGTTTTAAATATAATTTTGACTCGATCGTGCAGTAACCATTCCCAAACGCATAAACTGCGAGTTTGTGGACACAAGTCATTTCTTTGCTCAGAGTAAAAGTTTGCCTTGTCCTCATTCAAGTTATGATGGGGAGCAAGGTGGCCTTTATGAGTCGGCGCAGGAATTACCACATATCTGGTATGTGTGGAAATATCCTGAGACCTCCAACAACTTGAATTTTCTCCCCAGAGCTTAATTGTTATCGGATAAGACAAATAAGTTTCCAGGAACCTTAAAAATTGTGAGTTTAGGGGTGCTGCCTGGTACAGTCGGTAGAGCATGCGACTCTTGATCTCGGGGTCGTGAGTTTAAGCCCCACATTGGACATGGAGCCTACTTAAAAAAAAAAAAAATGTGAGTTCAGTTAGGACACAAAAAGACAATGGGGACAGGCAGCCTGCGGTGACAAGGAATGTCCTGTGTTTTCTGCCTGAGGTGATCAAACAATTCTATTTGTTACAAGTGCTAGCTCATTTTCCTGCTAACAGAGTAGGTAGGTAAAAGACCTCAAATAATGGCTTTCATCACTCCAGATTATGAGCTACAGTGAAGGCTTCTTAGACTGGGAGAGGGGAAAAATCCCTAGGAAAAAAGCCAGAAAGAAAACATTTTCAAGGGGATGAGCGCCCATCGGTAGGAGCGCAGAGGGACACAGGACACAGCGACGGGGAAGAAAAGAGTATTTCTTCTGATGAATCCGTATGATGAAAGCTTTCATATAAATTTGTGACATAAACTTTACAGTTTATAAAAAACTTCACAGCCATCGGCGCTTTGCAACCATTCCCACGAATGCGTGGCTCAGGGCAAAGGAACCCACATACACCCTGTATGTTTGGGGACACACAGGAAGGGAAGGAATGAGTACGACCTGTGCTAGACCCCAGAAAGCCTGCAGTTTCTTTCAAGACTTGGGACGGAATCTTAAAATAATACGAATTTCTCATTTCTCTAGTAAAAGCATGGAACAAAACCCTGGATGTCTGATCATTTACTCTCTCTTTTTTTAAGAAAGTATTTTATTTACTTATTTTCCAGAGAGAGAGAGAGCGAGAGAGCATAAGCTGGGGGAGCAGCAGGCAGAGGCAGAGGGAGAAGCAGGCTCCTCGCTGAGCAAGGAGCCTGACGTGGGACTTGATCCCAGGACCTGAGCCTAAGGCAGCCGCTCAACCGACTGAGCCTCCCAGCGGCACATAAGACACAGTAAAGAAGGACCGTTTGTGCCTTGTTCCACGGGATGCCCAGTTCGATGGGTGCTGGCAATTATGAAAAAGGAAGGTTAGTGCTGGGGGAGAGGGGAGAGAAGGAACGGGCAGGTGCCGAGGCCCCCCTGGGTGGTGGGGAGGTGAGTGTGGAGGTTGCGAAGAAGCAGATGGGGAGCCGCGCCACCCTCCCAGAGCACGTGCCACCTGAGGGGGGAAAGCCTGCCAGAAAGTCATCTGAGGCGAGCACTGCCTCTTCGACTGACTCATGCAGGAGCAAATGATGCAGTCATCGGAGATCTGCGGGGCACCTCCCGAGACTTTGAAGTTCAGGTCAGGAACCCGAGCCCCGAGGGCCTGGGCAGTATCGATTCCTCTCCCTTCCTCTCCCGTCATTGAGCCTGACTCCAGAAAAGAGGACAAAGGGTTTTTTGTTTGTTTGTTTGTTTGTTTGTTTGTTTCAGCATAACAGTATTCCTTGTTTTTGCACCACACCCAGTGCTCCACGCAATCCGTGCCCTCTCTAATACCCACCACCTGGTTCCCCAACCTCCTACCCCCTGCCGCTTCAAACCCCTCAGATTGTTTTTCAGAGCCCATAGTCTCTCATGATTCACCTCCCATTCCGATTTACCCCAACTCCCTTCTCCTCTCTAACTCCCCTTGTCCTCCATGCTATTTGTTATGCTCCACAAATAAGTGAAACCATATGATAACTGACTCTCTCTGCTTGACTTATTTCACTCACCAGAATCTCTTCCAGTCCCGGCCATGTTGCTACAAAAGTTGGGTATTCGTCCTTTCTGATAGAGGCATAATACTCCATAGTGTATATGGACCACATCTTCCTTATCCATTCGTCCGTTGAAGGGCATCTTGGTTCTTTCCACAGTTTGGCGACCGTGGCCATTGCTGCTATAAACATTGGGGTACAGATGGCCCTTCTTTTCACCTCATCTGTATCTTTGGGGTAAATACCCAGGAGTGCAATTGCAGGGTCATAGGGAAGCTCTATTTTTAATTTCTTGAGGAATCTCCACACTGTTCTCCAAAGTGGCTGCACCAACTTGCATTCCCACCAACAGTGTAAGAGGGTTCCCCTTTCTCCACATCCTCTCCAACACATGTTGTTTCCTGTCTTGCTAATTTTGGCCATTCTAACTGGTGTAAGGTAATATCTCAGTGTGGTTTTAATTTGAATCTCCCTGATGGCTAGTGATGATGAACATTTTTTCATGTGTCTGATAGCGATTTGTATGTCTTCATTGGAGAAGTATTTGTCCATACCTTCTGCCCATTATTTGATATGATTATCTGTTTTGTGTGTGTTGAGTTTGAGGAGTTCTTTATAGATCCTGGATATCAACCTTTTGTCTGTACTGTCATTTGCAAATATCTTCTCCCACTCCTTGGGTTGCCTCTTTGTTTTGTTGACTCTTTCCTTTGCTATACAGAAGCTTTTGATTTTGATGAAGTCCCAAAAGTTTATTTTTGCTTTTGTTTCCTTTGCCTTTGGAGACATATCTTGAAAGAAGTTGCTGTGGCTGATATCGAAGAGATTACTGCGTATGTTCTCCTCTAGGATTCTGATGGATTCCTGTCTCACGTTGAGGTCTTTTATCCATTTTGAGTTTATCTTTGTGTACGGTGTAAGAGAATGGTCGAGTTTCATTCTTCTACATATAGCTGGAGGACGAAGTTTTTAACAATTAGTTCAGTCACTGGTGGAAGAATAACCAACATTTTGCTTTCTAAGGGAAGTCCTTCCAACTTATACTTGCTGAAAAAGAGAAAACTATTTTTTAAAAGATTTTATTTATTTGACACAGAGAGATCACAAGTAGGCAGAAAGGCAGGCAGAGAAAGTGGGGGAAGCAGGCTCTCCGATGCGGGGCTCAATCCCAGGACCCTGAGATCATGACCTGAGCTGAAGGCAGAGGCTTAATTCACTGAGCCATGCAGGAGCCCCCCAAAGAGAAAATCTAATAGAGAGAGTAAGAGTCCTATTCTTTAAGTTATGATTCCGTGATTGCATACTGATGGGAGAAAGGAGTTTATTGTACGAAAAACAAGTGGGAAATACTGCTTCTGGTTTCTCTCGCTCTCTCACCTTTTTTTTTTTTTTTCTTGCAATGGTCTAAAACTGTAGCCACCTGAAATCGGATGGCGGTTGCTCCTGCTGTCCCTGCTGTCCTCTCCCAGTGTGGGGATTACCGGTGCTGCTGTTATGTCAGTGCCTGCATCTACCCAGATGACCGCCAGTTTCTCGGTCCCAAATTATTCTTTGCATGACAGCTCCCCACAATCTCTCAGTTAAATGTCTACCCCCAAATCAGTCTTAGTAGGGTTTGTGGGGGCGGGGGATGCATAAAGAGTCTCTTGGTTTAGGAAAAGTCTTCATCTTCTCTCAGTCTTGAATAACGGAACAGCCAGACAGAATTTTCAACTGACGGTGAATTTCCCTCAGCGGGGAGAGGTCCTTCTGCTGTTTACTGGGCTCTTTCTTGTTTTTGAGATTTCGCCTGTTGGATAATTGTTCTTTTTTTTTTTTTTAATATAAGCCTGTTCCCCCAAATTGCTTTTAAGACTTTGTTTTGTTTGGTTTTGGTGTTCTGCAGCTTAACCACGACATGGTCAGGGACACGTTACATACCCTTCCAAAACTTCATGTGTTTCTTCATTCTAAAGATTTGTACCTTGCATCACTTTTGAAAATTATTAGCCATTATCTTCTTTTTAATATTTTCTCTTCCCTTACCCTGCTCTTTCTTTTGAACTCCGACTCTTCTAGACCGATGTCTAGAGTGTTTTCTATTCTCGTGTCTCTTAAGTTCTTACGATTTTCTAACTCTCTCTGCTACATTCTGGGTGTTTTATTCATAATTTATTCTCTTCCAGTTAATTTCTTTCTTCAGCTGCGTCTAAGCCACACTTTATTTTGCCTATAGGGTATTAACTTCCAGGATTATGTATTTTTTTCATTGCATAAGTTCTATTGAATTCCTTCTCAAATCTCCTTCTTTTCTTAGGGGCTTGTTTCTCCTTCTGCTTCCTTGTCTTCTTTTATCTCTCTCTTCTCACTTTATGTATATATTTTTTTAATTTGGACTCTTAAGCTCAGAGAATTGAATTAAGCATATGTCCAGATCATAATATTAGCTGCTGCACATGCTGGGCTCCCTGGAAAGCAGACAGACCCGAGACAACGATTAGAAGTAGGGACTGGCTTAGTGATGATCGTGGGTTCAACATCTGGGAGAGGGAAGAGAGGGAGTTGGACTGAGCAAAGAGAGAAGCTGAGTGGGGATGCCTCCCTGGGGGGAGCAGGGAAAAGCTGGACAACCAGTGCATCTCTGCAATGTCACATACAGGGTGCGGGCCACCCAGAAAGGGAGGGTAAGTTTGGATGAGGCACCTGCTTTAGGCAGGGCAGTCCCCAAAGTAAGGGGCTAACAGCTAAGGCTTCCCAGCAGCTGAGGGCAAGTCCTTCCAACCTTATGAGTCCAGGCTGCACCGTACAGTAGCCACTACAACAGACAAGACATATGGCAAGGGCTGTGTACTTTCTTCATACTCCTATGGGGAAGGCACCATGACCAGCTGCCATTTAGAAGTGAGGAAACTGAGGCACAGAGGGATTACATAATTGCCCAACCCCCAGGACCCAGTCAATGAGAGGGCAGAACCAAGATATAAAAGGGAGGCATCTGGTTCTCAAGTCTGTGTCCGTCCTATTGTGCCGCAGTCCTCTTAGGACCTGGCCCGCTGTCATCTCCCATCCATACAGGAGCCTGTTACTATTCTATTTCATTATTTTTTATCCCAGTTCCCATTCCTGTTTCTTCTCTTCTATACGTAAATGCCGTTGTGCTAGAGAGATCACCTATGGTCCTATTTATGTCATCAGCCTATCAATAACTCACGTCTTTATAAACTTGTATTTTTCAGTTTCTTTCCAATTTGATTTTATTACATCAAGTTCTAGGAGTGAAGGGATAATATTCTTGGTTGATGCATGTTACAAAATCTTTTTTTTGAACATCTTAATTTAATTTTATGTTTTTCAGTGTTCCAAGATTCTTTGTTACAGCGTCTTAATCGCAATGGGTTGTTTTTTGTGTCTGTTTCAACGTTTGATTGTGAGCTCATTGTTCATAGGACTTTGGGTCCCAACAGGCTGGATTGGAGAAAGCCTCTCTAGAGTTATTTTGACTTTGATTCGTTCAGATGTCCCAGAAACAGCCCTGGCCTTTGACCAATTTTATGTTAATTTCTCAGCTAGAAGTTTAAACTCCCATCCTAGCTAAAGGAACAAGACTGGTATTCTGATTTCTCATAAGAAAAGTTGGCTTTGCCTTGAAACCAACAAGGAATAAGACTGTTTTTCCTCCTTGTGCTCGTGAGCAGGTTTTTTTCTGGTCCCCTTTTGCTCTGTACATAGCCCCTCAGACATCTGGCTCCAAGCTGGGGTTCCATTGCAGCTCCTTCTTGACAGGTTCTTATCCACTGCTTCCCAGTGGCTGTTGTTGGAACCACCTCCCTCTCCCCCTAGGTCACTCACCTGCTCAAAGATCATTTGCAGGTCTACTCTGAGTCCCCTTAGGCAATCCCTGTCTTTCCTGCGGGCTCAGCTGACATCTTAAAAGAAGGTGTTCTGTAGCTTATTCAGCATTTCCAGACAACTGTAGTTGGAATGTTGGTCCATTGGCTCACTGTGTCCTGTCGCCTCTCACCTGAACTGTGTGTGTTCCAGCCTGGGCTACACGGAGTGGGACAAGAAGAGCTCACTGACCTGTAGAGCAACAAGCATTTGTTCTTCGCTGTTCTACTGAGACATAAGTCAGACTGTGAAATCACACTTTCGAGCACACAATTTAGTGGCGTTTAGTCTGTTCTCAGAGGTGCGCAGTTAGTGCCACAGTGCATTTCAGAGGATTTGTATCATCGTCAAAAACTTGCACCCTTGCTACCATCACTCCCCACCCCACCCCCCACTTCCCACCACCAAACCCACTTCCCCCGCCCCTGGCCCCTGGCAACTGCTAATCAGCTTTCCGTCCTGTGGCTTTGCCTATTATGGACATTTCATATCAGTGGAATAGCATCATATATGACCTTTTATTTATTGGCTTCTGTCACTCAATATAAGGTTTCCAAGGTCCATCTGTATTATAACATTCATTAGTACCTCTTCCTTTCTGTTGCCAAATAAAATTCCCTAGTGTACATACACCATATTTTGTTTATCCTTGTCAATGGACGTGTGTCTGTTGGTCATTGGTATGTCTTCTTTGGTGAAATGCCTGTTCATGTCTTCTGCCCATTTCTTTATTGGATTATTTGTTCTTTGGATGTTGAGTTTGAGCAATTCTTTCTTTTTTTAAATTATTTTTTAACGATTTTATTTATTTATGTATGTATTACTCTGTTACACTAGTCACCATACAGTACATCATTAGTTTTTGATGTAGTGTTCCATGATTCATTGTTTATGCACCACACCCAGTGCTCCATGCAATCTGCGCCCTCCTTAATACCCATCACCGGGCTCTCCCGTCCCCCCCTACCCCCCTCCCCTCTAAAACTCGCCGTTTGTTTCCCGGATTCCATAGTCTCTCCTGGTTTGTGTCCCCCTCTGATATCTCTCCTTCATTTTCCCCTTTCTTCTCCTAATGTCCTCCATGCTATTCCTTATGTTCCACAAATAAGTGAAACCATATGATAACTTCTTTATAGATTTTGGATACTAGCTCTTAATTCTTCAAGTCCTTTAAGTGTTATTCCCATGTCCTCTGCCTGTGATGCTCTCTGTTTTCTTGATCACCACATCCCCTGACTTTATCACACAAGTGTAGATTTAACTGTATGCTTTCTTGTACTTTTTAATAGTCTTCTGCTGTGACTCCCCATCTAGATGAGGACTGCCCCTGATTTTTGCACAATGCCAGCCCATGTAGGAGTTCACGTGATTCCTTTGCACGGATTAGTGATTATTCTATGGTTGCATTTAGCCTCTTCCCCAGGCATCTTGTAGGTTTTAGCCATAAGAGTTCCTTAGAAAGCACAAACACCATATATCCTCTTATGTCAACAACATTTCTACAGTTTTTCTTCTTGCCATATTATAATATCCTAGGATCTTATATTACTGGATATACTGGGATCTGGGGTCCTGATACTTAACTTCTTATCATTATTATTTATATACTGATATTTGGAAATTAACTATATATTGGTCCTCGTAAATAATTTAGGGGGGGGAGGATTTGTGTCTACTAATTATAGTGAAATTAAAGTAGATTCTCTACTCTGAGTTCATTCAGAATTTTACCAACTCAGAAGCAGACTGTTCTTGACTCTCTGTAATAAACTCTTTTGCTTGTCAACCTCCCCCATATCTTACATCTCACTGGAGCGTAAAGCAGAGGTGGAAACTTCTCATTTCATCAGCCACTGCTTTTCTGTTGGTTTATATAGAACTTTTATTTGGGCCAAGTGCTTTAATATTTGGGAGCTTTATTAGTTCTCTTTCACAAAAGTCCCAGGAACTAGATAACAGAGGTTATCAACCTTTGACTGATAAGACAAATAAACTGTTCATCTACCACCAAGCTACAATGAGAACTCACAATTCCCACAGCCTGTCCATTGTTCAGTTTGCTAGACTTTTATACATGTTTCTCCTTTCTAATTGTCTTTTTGCTACCAGCATGTTATTTTAAGGTGTTAATCTCCTTGAAATAGTAAATAAAATTTTCTTTTAAAAATGCAGAGGAGTTTTAAAAAACAGTTGCTATTAAATCTCTAAAGCAGATACAAGGTAAAAATTATTTTGGAATGTTAATTATAAATTTCCTAAAATTCTATGGGTTATAATTGGGCTGTCTGACACAGCTCATGGCATTTCTTAGGCATTTCAAATGATGCAGAACATGAGGTCTTAACTCATTTATTCCCTGAGCCAGAAGATGCAAAGAATCTTGAACAATGAAGTCTATAATCACCTAAAATTGCCACCATATCTGACATATTCTTGCTCATGGTATGAAGCAAACATCATTTGCTTGATTGGCATACCAAGTAGAGGGAATACATAATGATTGTAGCAAAATTAAAAGGATGGTTCTAGTTAGTTATTCAACTTCAGCTGAATATTGACAATCAAGCATCAATTTAAAAATTATCTTAAGCTAATGCAACCTATACAGATGGCTAGCTAATTTACATTACCTGGCCATTGATTCTTTTTTTTTTTAATATTTTATTTATTTATTTGACAGACAGAGATCACAAGCAGGCGGAGAGGCAGGCAGAGAGAGAGAGGAGGAAGCAGGCTCCCTGCTGAGCAGAGAGCCCAATGTGGGCTCAATCCTAGGACCCTGGGATCATGACCTGAGCAGAAGGCAGAGGCTTTAACCCACTGAGCCACCCAGGCTCCCCCTGACCATTGATTCTTAACTTTTAAATGGGTCTTTAGGTATCCCACTTTGTGTCCTTCCAAAAACTCCCTTACCACCAACACCTTGGAGAAATCCCCTAATTTTTTGGTTTGTGGAAGATTTGAAAGAAATGCTCAAACATCTGTGTTCACACACACACACACACATGACCTCAATTCACATTGTCTAATGATTGCTCCTAAACAATTCTCCTACCCATGAACTAATGCCATTGTGTGTGTCAGGTAGAACTCATATCTTCACAAAACAGAACTACATTGCCTCCAGAATTTCAATTAAAAAAAAATAGTCTTTGTAATTATGTGCATATTCAACAGGTGACATTTGGAAAATGTGAAGCACTTGCATCAAGGAAGTCTTTCGGAGTAAGTCGTTTTGTTCTTTCAAGCTCCGAGAATACAGATAACGTTCTGAGTTGCAGTTATGTGAAGAAGTGTTCTTTGGTACTCGTTCCAGCTACGATTGTTAACTTGAAATATTGAGCTGCTGAATCAGGTGACCTGACCTAGAGCAACACTGCCCAGTGGAAATATAATGTAAGTCACAAATGTGAGCAACGTTTTTAAGTTTGCATTTTCTTTGTAGTCACATTGAAGAAGTAAAAAAGTTGTTGTACCATGACATTAGTTTTAATGATATATTTTATTTAACATAATATATCCAAAATATTATCATTTCCACATGCAACAAATATAAAAATAATGGAACCGTAACTGAGCCAATACTAAGTCTATGAAATCTTGTGTGTAATACACTCGTCCAATGCCCATCCATTCCGACTAACCACATCTCCGGGGCTCAGTACCACGTGTGCTATGCTGGGTCGCTTAGGTCTAAAGCTTCTCTTGCCATCCTTTTTAGTAGCAGCAACAAATCAAGACTGCTTTGTTTTTTACGTGCCAACAGTTCTCAGACAAAAAGATACCCTACCATACATCCTTTAACAACTTCAATAACAAACCAAAAAAGAAAAAAATAATCCTGTTCTCTCAATTTGGTGCCAGTAGTGGGACTCAGCCCTCCATGCTTGCAAAAATGTGACCAAAAGGATAGCCATCAAATCACTAATTCTGTCCTTGTCTTCTCTCTCAAGCAAGCAAACAAAAGAACCACCACCATAAAACCTGTCTAAGCTTTCTTGGAACCAGGGCCTGGGCATCTCCATATTGTCCTGCTGTTGCCAAGATACATGTCGGTGACTTCAATGATAACTACACAGGAGGATCAGGAAAGAACTGGGTGTGATTCATCAGCCTCAGGCCTGAGGGCAGAGATTGAAAACCCCTGATACAAACTAAGACAGAAGTCATAATTGGAAGGTTGGTTGAATTCATTGTCGTTGGTGTGTTCTACTTTCTCTCTTTTCCTCCCATGCAAAGCACTTCTCCTGACGTACACCAAACCGTGTGATGCATTATTCAGTGGAGGGAAAAATACTTCCTGATTTCATGCTCTATGGTGTTAAGATTGATAGGCCTGTAATTTAACCCAAAATGGAGCAGCCACAAATGCTCTTCTTTTTCACATGTAAATATTTAATCCCTGTTAGGAACATGCTCTATGACATGTCAGAGTCCTGCCTTGGCATCATGGGTTTCACAGATTAATTACAAACTGCTAAACAGGCAGGACCGCCATGGCCCCCATTCATTAGGTCATGGGCTTAAGACTACTCAGGCAACCTGTCTCCTGCACAGGAGGAGAAAACGGTAAAGTGAGGCATGGGAGTGTTCCAGAGGTTGGGGCCGGACATACATTCGGGGTGTGGTGCAGTTCTTGTACAAGTGGGCAGTTTGATGGGATTAGAGTTAAAGTGTTGGGGAAGTAAGTCATTATTGCTCAGCTCATCTCTCTACATGTGTAAAAAAGAGGCACAGGAGAAATTAGTTGGAAGGGAAACCCTCGAGTCAAGGGAATTGGTCATACTCATGTTGAGACTTAACAGAATGACTGAGAATTTGGTTTGTCCCTGTTCCTTGTTTTACTCACTGCTTTTTTTTTTTTTTTTTTTTTGCATATTGATGGGCAACAGAGAAGAATGGCCTCGGATATTTTCACTATCTTGGGTCATGATCATAATGTGTCCATACTTTCTGGAGTAATATTTGCAGTGCACACCGTTTGGGTGAAACTTCAGGTGATTTTAATTTTATTTTAACTCTTTGATCCTCTCATCTCATATAAGAGAGAAAGAAAAACACAACACCCAGCCTTCATATATAAAGATGTCTTGATAAGTCAGTACTCAGAGTCAAGATACTTGGTTTGACAAAGGATTCATTTCTGATTAGCAATGTATTTTGTGAAAACAGAATTGAAATTAGAATTGTTCTAGAAAGAATAAGAGCAAACCCTTATCCCTTATCTAAGCGCATGTATCCAGTACTTCTTATTCTAAGTGCTTTGCATTGCATTAGCTTTAATTCTTGTAACAGCTCTCTGATGTAGGTACTCTTTATTCTTCTCTTATAGAGATGAGAAAACATAGGCAGAGAGAGGCTAAGCAACTTGCTCGAGGTCACTCAGCCTATAAGTTGGAGCTGGGATACAAAATCCAGGCAGTCTGGAACCAGAGGCAAACCCCCAACTGTCTCTGTAATGTGTGGTCACCCGGCCCATGGGTGGGCAGAATAGTGTTTCTATAAAGTGTCTAGGTTGGAAGTCCTATTGGTCTTTTAAAAAAAAACTTCCTCAGTGTATCCCAAACTGCTGTCAGTAAGGTCCCTCCTTCCAATGAACATAATCTCCACGGAGACCTAATGACGTGCAGATATTATCAGAAAGGTGTAAAACGTGGCATCAGTTACACAGTAGCACAAAATGTTTACCAGCTTTGATAATAATTTTTAAAAACTCATTTCACTGTAAGGAATAGAATCCTGAGAAAACTGAATACAAGTTTCTCAGGTCAGGACGAGAGATCCAGAACAATAAGGAATTGTCATAAAGCTATCAGAGAAGAAAATGGTAAAGGAGAAAGCACACAAATAAGCAAAGACTAAGATAGGACCCTTTCATCTGTATATTTAGCCAAAAGTTCACTGTCAAACCCAGTAAAGCATTAAAAAGTCTAATCCAATGAAGATTAAACAAAAATCAGAAGCAACACATTTTTGCATGTCTCAATGTTTATATTCAAAAGATATTTTAATATAATCATAGCAAACATATTCTGTACAGACACAGACCAAGCCCTATTCTAATCATGTGCTTAATTATTTTATTGAATTGTTCTATAGAGCCTGTGCAAAAGATGATCTCATTACTCCCATCATACAGGTGACAAACCTGAAACTCTTGATTTTACCACCATCTAAATGGTATCGGACATGCAAGATCACTTTCTTAAGGTAAAACTTAGCAGACTCAGCTAGTCAATAATAATGAAAAAATGTCACGGTATCATTAAGATGCCCTATTTCTCCTCAGTGTCCATTTGAAATCCGATGCCTTACATGAGAGCCATTAACCTGCCCTTTTGACTATAGCCTTGTTTTTAAAATAAAGAATCCTTGTATCAGAAAGCTTTAGAGGAGAGGGATGGGGTAAATTTTTATGTACTGTATCTTTTTATGATCCACTTTCTCTTTAAACATCCTTAAAAACTGATCGATAGTCAGAATGCACTTAAAAAGTTAGACCTTAAAATCGAGCGTGACAGTTAATTACAATTAAACGCCCAGCGATTGGTTCATGGCGATGATCACAGAGCACTTCATAGAATGTAATTCGGAGGTAAATGGCCCCTTAGGCTCTCGAAGGGCACGGATCATCTTGCAGTTCTTCTAAAAGAAGAGTTCTCAAGAGGAAGAAAGTTCCCTTTTAACTTTAGCTTCCGAGGGAAATTAACTGAGTCCCCTTGAAAAAAAACCACTATTGCAACATGGGATTAATTTTTTATAGGGCAACGTGTTGGGCCATTTGTTCAATAGTTCTTCATCTCCTGGTAGCATATACCCCACAGAGAGACCTCATGAAATCTGAAAAAGATCGCCTCCAAAAAGGGCACTAACTGGGGAATTTTAGAGACCTGGAGAAGTCTATGCGTGCTGTGTGCTCTGGGAGAGATACCTACGTACAAGTTAAAAACCGATTGAGTTACACCAAAGGCTAGGCTAGGAAATACTGTCAGAGGGGTGGGGGAGGTATCTTTGAAACATCTAAATTCACGAACAAGAACATTCCCAACTCCTAGTTGGATGTTGGATTGTATCATGAGAAACATTTATTTTAAAAAGCCTCCTGGAACAATAGAGAGAAATTACCTCTCCAGCACCTCACCACTGGCCTCCTCGTCATTGTACCGTGCTGCGTCTTTTCTCGGTGAGTCTCTCTCTTAGGAATATATACAAGAGAATAAATCATGTTCACCTGTAGTATCAGGGGAAAGGGATGTTGCTAATTAAGAGTGGGATAGTTCAAACTTCTTCTCAGCCCCGGGGAGGAATACCCAGGTGTGCTGAGACAGATACGCTCGGAGGAAGAAAAAGAGATGCTCTGTAGTCAAACACACAGTGCTAGGCTTCTTTCCTGAATTGATTTTCCCACTGGGTGACATCCTGGCAATTTTTGTTACCCAACCAATGATGTAAGTAAGTAGATGGAGCTGAAAGCTGGGTCAGATAAAAAAAAAAAATGTTTAATCTAACAAAAGCAGCCTCAGTCTTTGCCGTGAAGGGAAGCTGATTTAACCAGGCAGTAGCAGATTAAATAGGCGGCTGAAACAGGGAGAAAAATCATATTAAACCATTAAAAAATGAAGATAGAAGAACATCACAATGCCAATTATTTGGAGAAAAAGCACAACATTACCACAGAACTTTCAACAATAAGATAAATGATATCTGCTTTAGATGTACAAAAAGAGGTCTTTTGTTCTCAGTATATATTTTAAATTAAATGCTATTGTTTAATTAATGGACTGTAACTTCATGCATTAAAGAAAAGCACAAGGTCATCCGACTGTCTTCGACCATGGACTGACTTCTGAATCTCCAAAAATGAGGACAGCTAATATGTTTCAAAGTTTGGACGGTAAGCCACCTAGATTTGAATTACCTGTGGTATTTAAAAAATACAGATTCTTAAGCCCCACTGACCTGTTGGATTAAAAACAAAAGGGTAAAGTCTGGGAACCCGCATTTTAACAACCTCGGAGGGAATACACATCCTAAAATTTGAGAACTCCCAATTGGTGCCTTTACTTGGAACTTCCCAGAAAAATATCCTAAGAAAGGGGCTCACTCTAGACACACCCGTTTCTTCCCCATATTGTTATAGATGGAATTTTCTCTTTTGTTCACTCTCCCTCTCCCCATCATTAAAACCCCTTTTTGGTTTTTGGGAGATCCCATACTCCCACTCACCGCTGCTCTTCACGCTAAGGTCAGCCCAGCATGGTTTCTGTAGACGGAGTGCAAGTGAGGGAAGAGAGAGGTCTGCATACCCAAATCTCATTATTTCTGCTTTCTCTTGATGAAACTTCTGTCCTGTTACCCATCCTGGCTCTCACACTCCATGCAGCCCTCCCTCACACCCCCTGTTGAAACCTTGAATTTAGGATGCTGACACAAAAGGAATAGTTTATGTCCAAAGACTCGCCCATCCCTTCTCCATGTACAGCATCTAAGTGGACAAAAAAAAGAGGGAAGAGGCAAGGTCATAGAAATGAATCTTTAAAATCCCTTTTTGTTTCATCACTGTTAAGGCTATAGTCAGATAAATTCATTCCCAAGGGAGAGGGAAAGACCGGAAGCAACAGGACATCCCAATAAAGGACAAATAAGACATCCAATTCTCGTGCCACTTGGAATAAAGAGGTAGCCAGAAAATCCAACCTTGACCAAAACTGCCATCGGAGTGTCTGCTGGGCAAGGGGCCCTTGTCTCCATCCCCACCTCCAATATCTCGCTTCATAGTCCCAGCCCCCAATTCCTGCTAATTCTATCACACCATCACTCCATGCTTCAGCTGGCAAGATGACTCGGAAGAATTTGGAGGCCATCCAACCCATTGCTCAGTGGGGAGTGGCAAGGCGGGAGTGGGCAGGAGCCTTTTCTCTCAGGGTGGAAATGTTTTGATATTCCAAGAGGATATCTGGAACTTTTCCTACAGAGAACCCTCATCAAGACTCTAGAATTCCATTAGGCACATCTCAAGGAGCAGATTTAATATGAGTTTTACAGTCTTCTGTTGGTCAGCCTGAAATGGAGCCAACATGTAGTCATTTTCAGTCATTCAGATTCCATACATGAGATCAGTATTAGTTTTCTGAACAATCAAGCGGTTTTATCGTGACCAACCGGTGTTCAGTAGCTTCTCATCTTGGAGGTCAGTGGTGGTGCACTAAAAGCCTTTGAGCTTTGGATGCAAAGAGATCTTGGTTTCAATCAAGCTTGGCCAAGTACTAAGGCATGATTTGGAACAACTTATTTAGTCGAATGGAGCTTTGGTTTCCACATCCACTATAGGAGGAAGATAATGACCTATCTGGAATGGGTTCTTGTGAGGATTTAATTAACCAATATTTATTGAATTCTTTGACATAGACCCTGTGTCTTGAGACAATCCACAGGCGAAGAAGCAGCTCCGGTCATGGGCTGAGTACTCTGGTGCAGGCTGGGGAGTGAATAAAGACCTACCTACAGGAGGTGGTTGAAATGGGTGGTTGAAATGGGTGAAGGTGGTCAAAAGGTACAAACTTCTAGTTATCAGAACGGTTAAGTCCTAGAGATCGAATGTCCAGCGTGGTAATTACAGTCAATAAAGCTCATCACCTATTTGAAAGATGCAAAGAGTAAATCTTACAAGTGCCCATCATAAGAAGAAACACTGGGACTGGGGTGCCTGGGTGGCTCAGTCGTTAAGTGTCTGCCTTTGGCTCAGGTCATGATCTCAGGATCTTGGGGTCGAGTCTCACATGGGGCTCTCTGCTAAGCAGGGAGCCTACTTCCCCCTCTCTCTCTGCCTGCCTCTCTGCCTACTTGTGATCTCTTTCTCTCTCTGTTAAATAAATAAATAAAATCTTAAAAAAAAAAAAAAGTAACACTGGGACTGTGTTTAGGGGTGGATGTTAACTAAACGTGTTCTGGCAATCATTTTGTGATAGACACATATACCCAGTCATTATTTTGTACACCTAAATGAAATACATTGTTCTATGTCAATTATATCTCAATTAAAGGGGAAAAAAAGCTATGGGACCATCTGGGAGAAAAATCTAAGTAGTTCTCAGGAGGAAGGAATGCTCAGGGAAGGCCCTGCGGAGGGGGTGATACCTTAACAGAAGTCGGTGTTTGGAAAAAGGGAAGGGCTGGAAGACAGGTTTCCCAGCGCAAAAGGGACAGCAAGAACAAGACCCGGGGGATGCCCCCACAAGGCACTTTGGAGACCTGCGGTATGCGGTGGGCAGGAGTGGAAGGACGGGGACTCAGCTTCCAAGCAGTGGAGCTGAGACACAGACCAAGAGGGCATTTCCTGTGCACGGCTCCGTGAGGTTCATGCCCTGGAGACAATGCGAAGCTACGGAATCGTGGCCCGCAGAAAAGGGACAGCCTCTGCTTTTGAATTTAGGAAGATCTCTCTAACCAGAGTGAAGATTATCTGTCCCGCAAAGGATCCGGCACTTAGCAGTTTTCCATCAGTGGTTACTGCTATGCCCTAGTAAATCATTTGCCTCTTATAGATGAAAATAGCCCATGTGTGCCATCTCGGAAGTATTTTTCGTGTGGATCTTTCCTTACTGAGGTCTTGTGTGCGTTGTTTAGCTCGTCCTAAGTGATGTCCCTGGCAGTCTTCTCATCCACCAGAGTGGTGAAAGAGGTTCTGGATAATATAATGACTTAACATGAGAAAGACAGCTCCCTGCCTGCTGATGTTCCAGATACAGCCAAGGTTTAACACGCAGGGGCTGCTGGCTCTTTCTAAGTCGATCATGGTACACATGGTACACATGATCACGATGTTTTAAGTACTCGACGACTTGCAGCAACAGTCAGGACAACTGACTGATCACTCTCATGACTCATGTTTGTAACCAAAGTTCGTCACCTTTCTTTTGCCACCTGCAGAAGACCTAAAACCTCACACATAAGCCCCAAGCAGAGCGAACCACCCAGCCCCAGCTGCCTAAAACTTCCAAAGCTATTTTCTGGTCTTCCTGTGATGCTAGGCAGCTCTGCTTTAGTGTCAATAGAACAGAATTGCTTTGGGACCTGACTTTTTAAAATAACTTTGAGGCTGAAAGTGAATTCCATCGAGCAGGTCATTTATTTTCTCCGATAAAGTTCGTAAGAGATGGGCTTGCATCACTGGGCATCTTGATTCTTTGGAAAATGTGTTGGAAACATCTATTAGTTTTGCAACCTTAGTCACAAACAGTGAGCACCCACGAGAGAGCCTTGTGAGTCACTGACCATTGCCAACCGACAAGCAAGAACGTCACCTGAGTCCCACCTGTTTCCTTGTGATGAGTCACTCCACAGTGAAGGAACTGCTAGGTTAAAAAGAGGACAGCACTAAAAAAAAGTGTTTAATTTTTTGGTTAATCATGTTTATTGGGTGCTTTCCATGTCTCCTGAATGTACCAATACTTGCTTTGCATTTATTAATACTAACTCTAAATCACAGCTTACAGAGGAGGGAACTATGGCGTTCAGACATTAAATAACGTGTTCAAGACCAGGACGTGGTAGGAGCCACTGACTTACTGACTCTGCGTTCTCCTCTCTTAACCATTATGTTATGCCATAATAAATGCCAACTGGGGCGCCTGGGTGTCTCAGTGGGTTAAGGCCTCTACCTTCGGCTCAGGACAGAATCCCAGGGTCCTGGGATCGAGCCCTGCATCGGGCTCTCTGCTCAGCAGGGAGCCCGCTTCCTCCTCTCTCTCTGCCTGCCTCTCTACCTACTTGTGATCTCTGTCTGTCAAATAAATAAATAAAAATCTTTAAAAAAAGAAATAAATGCCAACAGAGAGTATGTTCACCTGACCTCGAGAAGAGAACATTCTAACTGTGGAGTAACCCACGTATACGTAAAATATTGAATGATAATAAGAAAAAATACAAAAACTGACAAAAAGCAGATGCCTGATGAAGAGCAGAGTTGATAAAAATTCAAAGGTAGGCATGATGCCAGCAAACCGGATAGGTCCGGGGATGTTTATGGTTTGGAGACTGAGTTGGCTGTGCAAGGATACAAGAAGGTAAAAGACCCTTCAGGGAAGGTGGCTGAGGGCAGGAGTGTTCCTGGTGAGCCCAGGAAGAAGGGGAGTAAGGTAAGGTGGTCAGGTGGGGTTGGTCTGTAAGACACCTTGAATGTAGGGTAGTTGCGTTTGGCCAAAGTGAAGGTTCACTGGACCCAGGAAGAGGCTTTCTGATGTTGGGAGATCACAGGCTTCAGATTAAAAGTCCTACACTCAACCCCATACACGACTTGGGACTTGGAACCCAGTTACTTCAACTCTACACTTCAATTTCTGTAAAATGCCATTAAAATTAAAATGTTCACCTTGCATGATACTTTCTGGGTTCAAGATCATGTGCATGCAGGATAGAATCATGTGCTACACACATAGTAGCTTTTCAATAAACAGCAGCTAACTTTATTTTACTTTTAAGTAAGTTACGATGTAACAGTTAAAATATAACAATTATATTGCTACAATGATAGTTACATTGCTGAAAACAATTTTTGATCTTTTTGCATATATTTTCCCTCAGTCAGCGACAGTATATTCATTGCAAAAGAAAATGTGCTTCATTATTTTTCCTAAATAAGAATTTATCTTTTTTTACGATAAATGTGAGAAAAAAAATTGTTCAGAATTCAAAGGCTCTAATATTAACATTTTGGTGTGTTTTCTCTCATTTGGTCTTCCCTAGGGTGATACTCTTTTATTCACCGTGATCATAGGATGTCTATGGTTCTCAACCTTAATTTTTTAATGTATTTATGCCTTTTGCTAAACAATATTACAAAGATTAGTGATTTATGTTACCAGATTCTGTTCTAATTATCTTCAGCTGTCTTCAAAAATAAAATTCCACCCCAAAGTTGGAGATTTTCCATATTAATGGGAAAATCGCCTTTTCTTTCTTTTTAAAGATTTATTTATTTACTTGACAGACAGAGATCAGAAGTGGGCAGAGAGGCAGGGAGAGGGAGAGGAGGAAGCAGGCTCCCTGCTGAGCAGAGCCCGATGCTGGGCTGCATCTCAGGTCCTGGGATCATGACCTGAGCCTAAGGCAAAGGCTTTAACCCTCTGAGCCACCCAGGTGCCCTGGAAAAACACCTTTTTAAAAACAATCCCAACAAAGTGTACGTGGATTGCTCTATTCCTCCAAGGAAGTTTCTAGGCTAACAAGAGACAATCTCTGCAGTCACCCTCAAGGAGCTTCCCAGGGCAGATAAAATAAGGTTACAAATGACATCAAATAATACATTGCAGGACCTGTGATCGATTTCAGCAGGCTTCCACAACTGTATTTGTACCCTGTTGACCGTTGTTGGAGGTCTTGGCAAAAACATGCCCTGCGCTTCCGTGGAGGTGTTTGGATGCAATTGGTCAAATCCATCAAACGGATGTGCTCAAAATCTGTTACATTATTTCACAGTCTCCCCCGCCCCCCTTGACTGGTGAGAACGTCTCTGTGCTTCCCCACGCTTCCACTCCGCCTGTCGTTCCTGGCTGCTCAGGGAGCATTTTGTAACCTGCGAAAGAAAGGAAAGCTTTGAAAACAGAACCGGGTTCTTTTTTTAGGGATATACAATGTTGACAGAAATATACTCCAGAGGAATGTCACGCTGCTTTTTTTTTTGGTTCCTGGCACGGCTTCTTTAGTGCATCAGTAAGTGAAAAATGAGCACGGGAAACTCCTGACAGTAGTAACGGGAGTAGTAACGTCGCCTCCAAGCCGACGATTAGATTCTACTGTACAAACAGGGAAACGTCTCTGAACTCCTCACCTCTGAAAGGTAAACAGCGAGAAGGAAATACTCCTCCTACATGCTTTGAAGCATTCACCTTGTAAAAGGAAAAAAGGACTTCTTTCAAGAGTTCTTCATGCAGAAAGAAGAGGAAGTTCTTTGAAGTCCAGGATAATTTTGGGTCACCACGAAACCAA
Source organism: Mustela nigripes (assembly GCF_022355385.1). NCBI lineage: Eukaryota > Metazoa > Chordata > Mammalia > Carnivora > Mustelidae > Mustela > Mustela nigripes. The sequence continues at coordinate 115,392,072 of NC_081562.1, read as the reverse complement.
CTACGCTTCTCTCTACAAGCCATCCTGACCTTTTGGACCAAAGACAATAGAACCACAACTGGGTTATTTCTTCATCAGTGTGTCTCCAGGAAAGTTACAAAAAACTATCACCACCGGAGAAGCTGCTGTCTTTGCTCCCTCTCCCAGCTCCCTGCCATTCCTTCGCTAAAAGGTAGACCACCTCCAGTGGGGGAGTAAAATAAATACACGGGGATTTTTTTTTTTCCTCCTCTAAAAATATAATTATATGAGAGAAAAGATCCACTTTAGTGAAGTTAAGGTAATGTGTCTTTTCTCTTGATTAATTCAGTACTCAAAGCCAGGACCCAAGGGTTAAGTAGCCCTCTGATTTAAATTTAAATGGTAAATTAAATAGCTCATTGAAGGATGTTTAGAAAAGCAGTCCACAAAGACAGCTGGAAAATTCCCAGGAGGAATGGCCCCTTGGGCAATGTCTTATTGATTCTTCTGTTTGTCCAAATGGTTTTCTGGACCAAAGCTCAACAGCCTACAGAGCTTATTCAGTCCTCAACATCATCTCTCTCTCAGAGACTCTGAGCTCTCGTTGATGGGACCCGCTCTTTGGTTCAGTCACAGCGAGGAGGAGAACATCTCGAGGCATCTCAAAGATCTGTGTTTGGGTTTGGATGTTTTACACCAGAAACTTTGAAGCTGAAGTTTCAGAGGAATGGAAAAGCCAAATATTTTTCTTGTATTATACATAGTCACAAAACGACTTCTTTTCTAGAAAGAATATGTTTTATTAAAAAAAAAAAATACATGTGTGGCTTCCAGTCCTTTCGGCTTCTAACTCTCTGTGGCACTGCTCGTTGGCTCAGCGGGCATGGAACTAAGTTAGCAGAACCATTTGCCCCACGGGCCAGACAACTTTGACTCCTGTGAAATGACTGTGAGCACACACCCCCTCATCACGGCTAGGCATCTCTCATTGTCACAGGGATGGTGATGAATCTGGACAAATAGATTAAAAATGGATTTTTTACAATTTCATGAAGTCTCGGGACTTTATAAAGTCTAGTATAGGTCAATGGTATCATCTCTGTTTTTTAAAAACACTAAACACTTGGGGCGCCTGGGTGGCTCAGTGGGTTAAGCCTCTGCCTTCGGCTCAGGTCATGGTCTCAGGGTCCTGGGATCGAGTCCCGCATCGGGCTCTCTGCTCAGCGGGGAGCCTCCTTCCCTCTCTCTCTCTCTCTCTGTCTGTCTCTCTGCCTACTTGTGATCTCTCTCTCTCTGTCAAATAAATAAATAAAATCTTAAAAATAAAAATAAAAACACTAAACACTCTATGTAAATAAGTCAATAGATACATGTTGTCTTATGCCTGAAGATTTCACAGAAAAATTCTCAAAACCTTCCTCAATGTCCAGTAATGGCTGTAAATGATGTGGGTCCCCTTTCTCGTATCCTAAATCTAGGGAGAATATCCTAAATCCATCCAAAATAACCATAGGACCAATAAAAGTCCACCCTTTAGGTGGCAGATAGGGCCTATACCAATCATTCCATCCCAAGATATGGTCCAAATTGTACATATAAAGAGATTCTAGATAAGTTTTAAATTCAATAAATATTTGTGGCTGATTATACGCCAGACACTATCTTTTCTCTTCCAGAGAAAGATTAGGAGCTTGAAAATATGGATGATTAGTTCACACACGTTTACATGAGTCAAGGAAGAGGTGCTCCATGGATGTTTTCTGAGCCTCTGAAAATAATAAAGAGAGATTTAATTATGAGGCAGTTGCTCAAAACACTGACAATGTGAGAGATGGAAACAAGCAGAATGGAACAATGATTTAGTCATACCTGACCTTCTTATTAGTCTATTTTATCTCTTCTATCCAAGTTTATTCCTCCTGTTGTGAATCAAGATCTTTATTTCTCAGGGTTATGGTGTGTTTTATGTCATTCGAGCCCTATAACATCTTTTGGGGATAGGTATTTTTTACTCACATCTTACAAATAAGGGAACTGAGCCTGACAAAGGCATAATAATTTTCTCACAGTAAAATAGTTAATAATCAGTAGACCCAAAACTTAGACCAGTTAATCCAAATATAAATCCTGTCCATTCTCCCGTAGATCATGCTAGTCACTGCACAGGCATTTTCCAATGACAAATAGATCATATTCCAATACTTTGTTTTGGAATTTAAATCTGAATTTAATCTCTGTAGACACTATGTTATAAATGGCAGCAAAATTCCTGTCTAGCTCGGGAAAGACGGTTTCACCTGAAAGATGCAAATGAATCATTGCAGACTCATTAGACAGATTTCTGGGATCTGGAAACAAGAGACTTGTAATGACCGCCCCTCGTTACACGAGTTGTTTGCATTTTTACAAAAAGTGCTTTGTACGTGACAATGAAGCTATAATTGGTGAAATTACATGTAATATTTCAGACAGAAGTGGTATGCAAACTGCTAGCATGGGAAAAAAGATCGTTTGGGACTTAGAAATTTACCACTGAGCTCACTTCTGCCTTAGATGCTCCTGATTTCCGTAACTTCTTTTCTTCCTCCACTTCAAAAAACTGCAAAACATCACAGAAATATAAGAAAGTACATAAAATATAAATATACCTCAATGAATTACCATAAATTGAAAACTCATGTTTGGGTACATACAGCATGTACTTTTTTTTTTTTTAATTTTTTATTTTTTATAAACATATATTTTTATCCCCAGGGGTACAGGTCTGTGAGTCACCAGGTTTACACACTTCACAGCACTCACCAAAGCACATACCCTCCCCAATGTCCATAATCCCAAGCATGTACTTTTTTTAATCTGGCTTCATTCAGTCACCAGTATTATTTTGATATTCATTCATGTTGTTTTATTTAATAATCATCCATCATATTGTTGAGGAATATTACATTGTATGGATATACCACAATTTCTTTGTCTATTTACCTGTTTGTTGATGGGCCTTTGAGTTGTTTCTAGCTTGGAAGTATTACAAATAGAGCTGCTATGAACATTTGTGTACAAGTCTTTGTATGGACATATGATTTCATTTTTTATGTATAGTTCCCTCTTAATGGAATGGATGGAGTGTGTGATAGGCATATGTTCACCTTTTAAAAAGTATCAAACTGGTTTTGCCTATCAGAATCATTTTGTGTTATTCTACAAACAATGCATGAGTGTTCCAGTTGTTCTATATCCACACCACTCTGTTTAATCTTAGCCATTCTAAGAAGTGTGTAATCCTATAAAATTGAGCTTTTAATTTGCAATTCCCTGATAATTAATGAAGTAGAACATGTTTTCATGTATCTTCCCATGGGAAGTGTCTATTCAAGTCATTTGCCCATTTTTTTAAAATTGGATGGCTTCTTTTATTATTGAATAGTGAGTGCTCTTTATTTTGGGTGTAAACCCTTAATAGATATATGATTTGAAATCCTTTCTTCTGCTCTGTGGTTTATTTTCCATTCTCTTAATAATTTCTTTCTTTTTAAAAAAGATTTTATTTATTTATTTGACACACAGAGAAAGATCACAAGTAAGCGGGGCGGGGCAGGGGGGTGGTGGGAAGCAGGCTCCCTGCTGAGCAGAGAGCTTGATGCAGGGCTCAATCTTAGGACCCTGAGATCATGACCTGACCCAAAGGCAGAAGTTTAACTTACTGAGCCACCCAGGCACCCAATAATTTCTTTCAAAAACCAGAAAGTTTTAATTTTGATGTATTATAATTTATCAATTTTTTTCTTTTTAAGAATCATGCTTTTGGCATTGTATCTAAGAAATCTTTGCTTAACCTCAGGTACTGTGAACTGAATGATGCCCCTTCCATTCATATACTGAAGCCCTAACTCAACATAACTATATTTGGAGATAAGACTTATGAGGCTGTAATTAAGGATAAATGAGGACATAGCACTGGGGGCCCTGATCCAAGATGATTAGTTTTCTTATGAGAATAGACATCAGAGAACCCGCACTCTCTCTGCTATGCGGGGATTCAGTGAGACGGCATCCATCTACATTAGAAAGAGAGTTCTTGCCAGAACCTGAATCAGCAAACACCTTGATCTTAGACCTGCCAGCCTCCAGAAAGGTGGGAAATAAATTTCGATTGTTTAAGCCACCTAGATGGTAGTATATTTTTATAGCAGCCCAAGCAGACTAATACAGCAGATGATGCAAAGTTGGCCTGTATTTCCTTTTAGAATTTTCATGCTTTTACATTTATAAAATGTAAAATCACTTGTAAAGTGATTTTTACATTTATGTCCATGATCCATTTTGAGCTATCTGTGTGTATTAATCTTTAAATTTATTTCAGCAAAATTTTACAGTTTTCAGTATCCTTAAGTATTTCATTCTCTCATATTTTTTGTTATTATAAACAGTATTTTTATTTCAATTTCTAATTGATCATCACCAGCACTGGGAAATATAATTTATTTTTCTGTACTGATCATACATGAGCCAACCTTGCTAAATGCACCAATTATTTCTAGTAGCTTTTTTGTAGACAGGATTTTCTACATAGAGGAACAATTGTCTGCAAATAAACACAATTTTACTTCTTTCATTCCAATCTGAATGGTTTTCCTTTCTTGCCTATGACATTGGCTAGAACCTTCAGTACAACCAATGTTGAATCAAAGTGGCAAAAGTGAAAGTCTTTGTTTTGTTCCTAATCTTTAACAGAGAATATTCAGTGTTCTTATGATGAACATTCATTCATCATAAGTATGGTGTTGCCTATAGGATGTTTAAAAATGGTTTTTAATTGCAATTGAATTTCTTTAACTGATAAATGTGTTAGCAGATTATACATTTCTTCCTTGGTGTGCTTTTGTACTTATGCCTTGCAAGAATTTCTCCTTTACTTTTAATTATTCAAGTTTAATAACTTAAGATGACTCATAGCGCTCACATATTTTTCTTTTAATACAAGTAGAAACAAAAAAGATATCATTTTCCTCTTTTCTGATATTGCTAATTTGTGTTTTTATTTCCTAATTGATATGAATACAGGTTTTCATAAGATTCATAGATCTTCTCAAAGAACTAACTTTTGGTTTTATTACTTTTTCTCTATTGTTCTTCTATTTTCTGCTTCTTTGATTTATTTCTTATCTTGGGCTTACTTCAAGTTTCATTTGCCTTTTCTTTTCTCATTTCTTAATTTAGAAGCTGAGGTCATTGGTTTGTGATCTTCATTCCTTTCTAGTTTGGGCTTAGCGCTATAACTTTTCCTCTAAGTTCTGCTTTGTCTGTATCACACAATTTTTTAAATATTGTGTTTCCATTTTAATTCAATTAAAAATATTTTCTATTTTTAAAATTTCTTATTTGATCCATAAGTTATTTAGCAATTACTCTTTCTCTCTCTATTACTCTTTCTATTTCTCTATATTACTCTCTCTCTCTTCCATTTCCAAATACCTAAAAATTTTCCAAAAATATTTCTGTTGATTTCTGATTTAGTTTCATTTAATCAGGGAATACTTTTTATATGACTTTAATAATTTTACAGTTTTTAAATTTATTTTATTCTCATAACAATTGCACCTCTACCTGGAAAATAGTCTATGATCGCTGAGGAAAAAAAAAGTGTGTTCTTTGCTGTTTGGTAGAGTTTTCTGAAACTGCCAACTAGGCTGATTGCAGGTATTTCTGTAAATATAAATTAGATCATTTGATAGTGTTGTTCAAGTCAAATATAATTTTACTGATTTTTCTGTCTGTTTTCTGTCAATCATTGAAACCTCTGATTATGTTTATAAATTTATCTATTTCTCTCTTTAAGTCCATCAGTTTTTACTTTATATAATTTGAAACTTTGTCAATAGGTAGTGCCAATTGTTTAAAATTTTGTACCCCTTGATGAATTGCCTCCTTTACCATTATAAGTTGACCTTTAAAATTTTTGTTCTTTCCTCTGAAATTCACTTTTTCAGACATTCATATAGTTATTCCAACTTTTTTTTATGCATCTTAACATTGAATAACTTTTTCTATTTTTCATTTTGAGAACTCAGTAGCCAGTCTAACAGTTATGCCTTTAAAAGCAATTTGCTTCTTCCCTGCCTCCTCTACCCTGGCTGCAGTGTGTGGTTTCTAAGTGTGATTTTCTTTTCAGTTATTGGAATTTATAGGACTTCTTGATTCTGCATCATGATCCTTCCTGTCTTTTTTCAGCTGTATATTATCCACTGTTTAATCAAAATACAATTTTCTATTAAAATCATATATGATAACTTTCTAGAGTTTTAATTTTAATTCTTGTTACACTTTCCAGTTCTCTAACAAAGTTCTCAATTATCTTTCATCTCTTTAAACATAAAATAGAGCTACTTTAGGGACACCTGGGTGACCCAGTCATTAAGCATCTGCCTTCAGCTCAGGTCATGATCCTGGGGTTCCTGGGATCAAGCCTCTCATCAGGCTGCCTGCTCGGTGGGGAGCCTGCTTCTCCCTCCTCAACTCCCCCTGCTTATGTTTCCTCTTTTGTGGTGTCTCTCTCTGTCAAAAAAAAAAAAAAAAAAAAAGATAAATAAAATCTTAAAAAAAAAAAGTCAAGCTACTTTAAGGTCTATGTTTGAATATTTCAGTATCTGGGGTTCCTATGGGTGTGTTTCTGTGATCTGATACTTCTGCTTATTTTCCTTCATGTTGTGATGTCTTCCCATGTTCAAATTATTCTTGAAATAATTTAAGACCCAAATCGATGTTATATTTCTTAAGAAGGGATCAGTTTGTTTGAGTATGAAAGGGACCTGGTAGTGGTAATACTCCAGGAAACTCTTAACCTAATATTAGGAATTGAGATGGTATAAAGCTAGGCTTTTCTATTTGTAGGACTTTTATTCCTGATTCATCCATATTCCCAGGATGCAACCCTCAGGATCTTAACTAGAGTAAGAATTTTTCACAGGTGTTCATATCTAGAGTGACTCTTACTTACTTACTCTAACTTCGCTCTGCAAGACTGTTAAAAATGACACCTACTCTTTCCACACTTGGGAGAGAAAGAAGGAAAAACCATAAGGTTAAAAGAACCCCAAATATTGAGGTTATTACCCTAAGTCTACATCCTCCCCCAAATCCTGGTTCCGTTGCTTATCTCTTACTTGTCTTCGCTCCAGTACACTTAATAGACTTCTAAAACTTTCCTTTTTCCAACTAGTCTATTTTTCTTTCAGCAGGGAAGGTGATTCGAAATATTTAATTTATCATTATCGGAAGAAGTAACTCTTTTTCCACTTGCCTTTGTTTTGTTTTGGTTTGTTTTCAGTTGTTACTATGGCAGTGGGGAACACTGGCAAACTGAACTGTGGCTGGTGGTGAACAATTGTAGGAACATAAGTGTCATTTATAATTAAAAGTGTTTGTAATCTTCCCAAATAAATGATGCTTACAGATGCTTCTTGCTTCATCCTTAATTTAAATAAAATAGATAAGTCCAATCTGAACATTGCCCTCTGCATTCCTAGTAACTTTTCTCTGAGAGTCTTTGGACCTACCTAAACTACTTCTACTGTAATTCAATTGTTTTGTGTCTGTTAAGTCACCATTCTCTGAGTAGTTTGCAAGTACTTTATCCTACATCTTTTTTCTATCTCCTTTTGAAGACCATCCACATTATTACAATGATGGGTACTCAAGAAATAAAATTGCTCGATGCCCTCACTTGCCCTCAAGAAGTATCCCAAGGTTATTTTGTTGCCATTGAAGATCTTCATCCTCTGCCACCACCATACTCCCCAGCCTTGTATTACAACTATGCTTCCCCGATGCCTAGACACAAAAGGTGAATGCTCTAATCCCACTGCTTACACACTGTGCATCTGTACACTCAGAGTCTGCCTTGTAAATTCTAGTCCTTCTGCCCCGATTCCCTTCCTCTCTGCTGTACTCCGTCTAACACCTACTATACTCCTGCTTAGCTGTGAGAACTCAGACACCACCTCCTCCAGGAAGCCTTCCTGATCTATTACAGTAAATGCTGATTATAGGTGTTCCATCGTAGCCCCATTCCAGTGCTTTCAGGACTATATTACAATCATCTCTTTATCTGTATGTCTTCTACACTTGACTGTGAATTTCTCAAGAGGCTTATGAATTCATTGTCTATATACCTATTGCTTTTCCAAATCCTAGATTCTCAATAAATACTGAATAAGTGACTAAATACAGAGATATTACAGATAAAAGGAATGAAGATGCTGAATTAATAATCAGTTGCTGAAAATCACAAAAATGATGGGTGGTAACAATATGAGTGCTTTAGACTATGTTGTCAGACCTCTGTGAGCTATGCTACCAAAAACTAAACATGCCAAGGAAAATCCTTAAAGAAGAAAAAGAGGTAAACGTAATGTTCACCTTTAAAAGAAGGAAAAAAGGAAATTGGTCAGCCCAAAACCCAGCTCCTGGGAAGTTACTAAGATAAATCATCAAAATGATCAATTTGCAATCACCTAGAGGAGCAAAACAGACTGGGTAGGAACCAACATGGCTTTTAGAGAAACAAATCATGCCAGACCAATTTAATTTCCTTCTATGATAGAGTGACAGGCCTTGTAGATAAAAAGGATGCAATAGATGTAATCTCCCTAGACTTCTGTAAGCCTTTGATTCTGTCCTACCTGACATTCTCATCAACAAACTGGGGAGATCTAATCTAAACCACACAACTATTCAGCGGGTGCACAGCTGACTGGGCAGAGGCCTCCAGAAAGCGATCGTCAATGACTTACCATCAGCCCAGGAGAACAGAACTGGCAAGAAGCCTTGTGGTGGGGCCTAGATTCGTTTGAAATTTTTACAGTTAAAATGGAAGGAAAAATCATGTCCAAAAAAAGACATATGTAATAAAAGATATGTTTGCACAGGAACTGCTACAGATATATTTGGAATCTAAAGAGTGTCTCTGCTTGGGATGACTTGACATGAAACAAATGGATCAAAAAGCAAATACATACGCGGTGAGCGACCTCTTTTCATATTGGATTGCATTACGTATCAGTGAGATGCCAGGTCTATAGCGCTAACCCCAGAAGTGTCATCACTTCTACACACACGCCCACCACTGCCCGTGTGGTCTTCCCAAGTAAAATCTCTGCTAAGCAACACCCTGCCGTGTGCTTCTATCATCTGTTTGTCCTGGGGCGCTGTGCACTGCCGGCCGGCTCCATCCCTACTATTCCTTGCCCTAGCCTCCTCTGCTGGTGACACAGACCACTTCAACCCAAACTTCCCTCTTCTCATCCTGTCTCGTGAAATCTACTTGCACTCGCAATACCGGCCCACCTGCTCTCACCCGTGTTTTCTTCCCTTGCTCAGTCTCTGGCAGATGCAGGGGAATGAGATAGATTGAATGGAAACTTGGAGTTTCCACCTGAAAACTATTGGAGTTTCCAATAGTTAGGGAGAGACATTTGGAGATGAACTGATCATCAGGACGCTGTAGGGTTGTTTTTTTGTTGTTTTTTTTTTTTTTTTTTAAAGGACAGTTTCATGCCTGGGTAGCTCAGCTGGTTAAGCATCTGACTCTTGATTTTGGCTCTGGTCATGGCTTCAGGGTCCTGAGATCAAGCCCCACATTGGGCTCTGTACTCAGAGCTCAGTGTGGAGTCTGCTGGAGATTCTCTCTCTCTCCTTTGGCCCACCCCCCTGTGCTCTCTCTCTTTGTCTCTCTCTCTCTCTCTCAAATAAATAAATAAATAAAATCTTTTTAAAAATAAATAACAGGAAAGTTTCAGTAGGTTTGAGGTTAGGGTCTGGAAAATAAAAGATGGGAGAAATGGCTTGATGGAGTGGACAACGAAACAGAATGGGGTTAAAGAGAATAATGTTAGAAATCAGATTTGGGATTCAGCTGAGATCTGGCTGTCAACCACCACCAAAAAGACAAGAGATAACAAATGTTGGTGTCGATGTGGAGAACCGAGAACATTGTGCACTGTTGGTGAGAACAGGAGCTGGGGTAGTCACTGTGGAAAACAGTATGGAGGTGTCTCAAAAAATTAAACAGAGAGCAACCCTATGATTCAGCAATTTCCCTTCTGGGTATTTACCCCAAGAAAATGAAAAGACTAACTCTAAAAAATATCTGTACTCCCACGGTTATAGCAGCATTATTTGTAATAACCAAGACATAGAAATAACCTGTATCTATCTATCAGTGGATGAGTGGATTAAGAAGTTGCAGTACATGTATAATTCAGCCACGAAGAAGGGAAATCCTGCCATTTTGCGACAACATGGGAAGACCTTGAAGGCATTATGCCAAGTGAAATAAATCAGAGAACGATAAATACTGTATGATCTCACTGACATAGGGAATCTAAAAAAGAACACCACCACCAAACTCACAGAAAGAAAAAACAGACTTGTGGTTGTGAAAAATGGGGGTTGGAGGGAGGGGGAACTGGAGGAAGGTGGCCAAAATGTACAAACTTCCAGTTAGAAGATAAGTCCCAGGGATGGGTTACATAGCGCGGTGACATACAGAGGATGTGTGAACAGAGTAGATCCCAAGAGTTCTCATCACAAGGAGAACATTTTTTTTTCTCTTCTTTTCTTTTTACTGTATCTCTAGGAGATGAAGGAGGCTAACTAAAGTTATTATGGTATTTGCTCACGATTTACGTACGTCAAGTCTTAAACTACACCTTAAAATACACCTTAAACTTAGACAGTGCTGTGTGTCAATTATTTCTCAAATTGGCAGTTGAGACAATGGCCCAAAGATAAGGTACGAGACGCCAGAACCGCAGAGTGGTAGGAAAAGCACTTGCCTTGAAATCATAAGATCTGCCACATTAATTAGCTCTTTGACATTCAGAAATTCATTCAGATTTTCTAAGTCGGATCTGTTAACTGTAAAATAAGGTTATTACCTAACAAATCAACACAAGAAAACCAAATCAAATATTATATATGAAGGAAGAGAAGAGCATAAAGCAGTATACAACTGTTTAATTAGTAGTAGTGGTAGTAGACCATATACCACTATATCACGGTAGTATACCACGATACCCACTGGGTATATAAGCTTTAGGTCAAGAGGGTCCGAAAGAGGGACAGGGATTTTGATTACATGATAGGAGCACCTTTAAGACCCAAAGGAACATCTTCGTGTAAAAGGAGATAAAGAGTCTTCTCTTTGGATGGCAACCTTGGGAACAAACGACCGAGTGCCTTAATTATTTCTTCAAGATTTATTTATTTGAGAGAGAGGAAGAGAGAGCAGATGAGTGGTAGGACGGACAGAAGGAGAAAGAGACGCTCCAGCAGACTCCTCATTGAGTGTGGACCTGACATGGGCTTGAAATCATGACCTGAGCCAAAATCAAGGGTCGGATGCTTAACTGACTGAGTCACCCAGATGCCCCTGAATTCCTTCATGAAGCATTCTTCCTCCGTGGTCATTTATGCCACCAAACTCAACAGCAAAAGTCTAAGAACTCAAATATCTCTCTAGAAACATAATGCTGACCAGAGTAACAGCAGTAACATGAAAATCACCTTACCCACCTCATCTAAGTACTTCAGGTGAAATGTTTTGGGGGACAGTATGATTCAGGGAATTGCTTTAATACCCCGATCTGCATATATGGGCAGGGTAAAAGGAGCCCAGTAGGAAATGATGCATTCAATATCTTGACTTAAACTCCTCATCTTTTACATTTCTCAGTTTTTCCTGGCTGGGAAGATTGTCCATCTTCTCAAACCAGCTGGACTTACGTCCAGCTTTTCTTGTGATTGGTGGGAAGGTCACCTGCTCCCATATTCATGTTCAGTGCCTATAAATTAAAATTATCTTGTCAACATTGATTTTACTGAATTCAGAGTCGTCTTGTCTCTCCTTCCTTACCACCTTTAAAAAAAAAAATTTCCTTGCTTGAACAGAAAACATGATTTTACACACGCTCATGAGTGACGGAACTATCCCGTCTGTCTCCAGTACCCTTTATAAGAATATGTTTTTATAAAGTGAAGCAGGAACATGGCTAAGATCCTTCCCGCCCTGGCATAAGACTCTCTGAGATTGAAGTTTCCAAAATCCTGGATGTGAACAGATTTCCTGAGTTCCGAGCTTCCGCCGCATGTGCCCCGGTGGTCCTTCTGTCTGGGTGAGAGACAGCACATGAGCCCCCAGACAGAGATGGCTGTCCTTCATGCGTGCTTCTGGAAAGCCACCCCAGCAGCTGGACCACTGCTATTTTTATGCAAACTCGTGTTCGAGAGATAAGGAGAGGTCTGCTCTGCTCTCTGGGGAGGAATCTTAACTCTAAAATGGCCAATTAGATTAAACGTCCCTTCTGGAAAGAACAAAATAACAAGCAAATGGAATTTGTATTATGTAAAGATGGGCGGCTTAGATGTTGTTCGAGATAACTTCTGAATTCACTAACAGGACTCCCTCTTCTCAGGAACAATTAGGCAAGAATCCAGCAGTGATGATCTCAGGAACATTCAAATCTTGTTCATTTTGCTGGCTATATTCAGATCACAGCAGGGCTCCTCTGTAGTCCTTGTCATGGGCTTACAGATCTGTGGGTTGGAAGAGTCCCCGCTCCACACACACACATTTATGTTCCTGCTTCGTCATGCTATCTGGGGAAAGTTATCAGAAGCAGAATCACTCTCCCCCATTTCGCGGGGGAAGGGACTGGAACCCACGCTCACGCCATGGGGTGTTGGTTGAACTGTCCCCAAACCGAGACCTTTGCCTTCTAAGAGAGAACTCTGCTACATCATAATTCTTTTTATAGCTGCTGATGTATTTTGAATATTGAATTGTCAGGGAAGGTGGTAAGTATCACTCTCACGAGGCCGATTGTCCATTCTAACTCTTCATTTGTCATGGATTTGGCCATGTATGTATATGTATAATATAAATTTGCGGGTGGGGAAAAAGTGGTTCCTTGTCGTCCAGTTAGGTGACTTGACAATCCCACTGCAGTAAGGTCTGAGTGGATGAGGTCTTGGGAGTGGTGAGGAGGAGAGGCAAGAAGGCAGCCAGAGGAGCTCCCTAATCAAAGCCCGGGATCTGGAATGAGGCTGTGAATGAGGCTGCTTTGGAGGCAGAATTAGGCTTCAAGCTGTAAAATATGGTGACGGTTTTACTCCAAGTAGCTTTTTTACAAAGTCCACATGAACCTACTCTACTTGACACACCTGAATTAATTCATTTTATTCCCATTCTACAACGAGGTGTTATTGTACTATTTTACTCCTAGGAAAACTGAGTAAGTAGCCTAAAATAGAATGTAAATGGTGGCGTTTTTTTAATTTGTTCCCTTATGAATTACTGATTTGTAACAGTATTTAGGAGACAGAAATAAACTTAACTCTCGGCTTAAACCTGGGTTAAATCCGTAAAGAAATGTCAACCTCAAAATATAATTCAGGAAATTATCTAATACGTTTTCCTTTTTTTTTTTTTTTTTTCACTTATAATCAAGGGGGAGAGGACTTAAGTTGAAGAAGAGAAAGAAATAGCAGATATGATGAAGGAAGGAGCTGGTGAACTAATGTGAGTGGTCAGCATTGTAGTTCAGGCATCCCAAAGCGAACAGAACATCTCGGTTAAGGGCAGGAAGCTGAACACCTACCATCATCTACAAATGCACTTTGATACTTTGAATCCCTTCTCCTGAGTCCGGTTGCCATCTTTTGCATCCTCCCTAGTGCTTTCTTGGGATGCTGGCCACCCTGGTGAACTGAGAGGCACTCCCCGATCACCAACTCATGTCATTGTTTGGACCCCAACAGAAAGCAGAGCTTCGGAATGGTGGAAGGTGCCAAAAAAGTGTGCTATAAAAAGACAGGCGGAGGCATCCCTGGGTGGCTCAGTCGGTTAAGCATCTGCCTTTGGCTCAGGTCATGATCCCCGGATCATGGGATCGAGTCCCACATCAGGCTCCTTGCTGGACGGAAAGCCTGCCCCTCTCCCTCTGCTTGCCACTGTCCCGCTTGTGCTCTCTCTCTCTCTCTCTCTGTGTCAAATAAATAAATAAAATCTCCAAAAAAACACAAAAAAACAAAAAAACAAAATAAAACAGGTGGAATTTCCTGACAGCAGACAGAAGATGGAGGGGAGGAGGGGAAACAGTGAAAGGAAGAACTAAACAGAGCTTCCATCTAGATAAAAAGCAGAAAAAAATTGTTAAGGGTGATACCATACGCAGAATACTATTGCTATATGAAGACCAAAGAGACGTAAACGTTAAGGGTACAAATTTGCAACTAGTCGATAAATAAGGTCTGAAGATCCAGGGCACAGCCATAGCGTACTGCATTGTGAACTTCAGAGTTGCTATGCGAGGAGATCCTCCTGATTCTCCCCGCTAGGAGATACACGACGTGATAGAGGAGCTGGAGGACGCTGCGGCAGCGATCAGATCGCCACACGTAAATGTCTTCCATCAACACATTGTACACCCTACGCTTGTACAATGCTCTCGGCCAAACATATCTCAATAAAAATAAGAAGAAACATCATTATTTCTTCAAGGATCCGTGAGGATATAGGAATGGGGGAGGCCTTCCCTAACAACACTCATCATCCTTGACAAGAGTTGACTCCGTGTCCAAGATATTTCCATGCTCTACCTTAGTTCATCTTTACGGGCTTCTCCTATCATCACTGTTTCAGTGAGGAGGGAAAAGAGGCCCAGCGAGATCAAACACCTATCCCAAAGGCACTCAGCCCCTGCAAAGGAAGTCCTTTCTGAAGAAAAATGAGTAAAAAAAATAAGGACAGCCAACATTTATTGAATGTTCCTCTGTGCCGGGCATGGTTCAAAGCCTTCCGCGTGTATTATCTTCTTCAGTACATCATCTGAGGCAGCCGCTATTTTATCAATGAGGAAACTGAGGCACAGAGCGCTTCAACTGTCCATGGCCTCCAGCTAATGCACAGCCAAACCAGGATTCAAATCCCGACTGAAGAACCTTGGCCCTTTAGAGTTAACAATTATACCGACCTCATTAAGTTGTTCTGTCAAGTGAGTTGACATCTGTAGAAGGCTTAGCATTGTGCCTTGTACATAATAAGCATTTAAGAAAATTATTTTATTATATTATTACTAATAAGATCATACGCTGCTGCTTCTCAAAATGTAGACTGGGTAGCACCGAAGTAAAACCGGAAAGATCAACATTCTAGGAAAAACTCTCTACAAGAGAATGAGCAACAGGTATAAAAATAGGGGATCACCTTGGATTTGAACGCTGGAATATTAATGCTCAAAGGAAATACATCCAGGATACTGGGCATGAAATTGAGGAGAATGATTAGCCTGGAAGAAACTGAAGGGAAAGTTGCCCAGGATAGAGTTTGGGGCTGGAAATCCAACACAGAAGGAAAATCAACTTAATTCCAGCAGGTTGTGTTTTTTGAGGAAAAGAAAGGAGTGTAACACATTTCTAGAGCTCCATCTCCATCATTGCCCAAGGTCCTTGCTGTGTCTTCAAAGTGCCCAGAAAAGAGAGTGACAACTGGTTTTTTTTTTACCCTATTACTATCAATGAGGAAAAATTCCTGCTACGGGGGCGGATAACTGAGGCTGTGGACGGGAGGGTCTCATCTGTGTGTGCATTTCCAGCAGGACTCTTGTTCAAGTTCACGCTCATACGTGTGGGACAATGACTTATCCTTCCTTTTGAATAATCAGGTTGTATTCCCGGTTTGGACTTCTGCAAGAAGAAGGGGAGTGGGTCTCTTAGCCTGGGTCAAAGAGCAGAGAATTCCTGTTTGATCTCTTGACCTTGCTTTGTTGTCTAAGATGAAATTGTGTTGACAGCAAAGCCAGCTTCCTGGGCCAGCAACCTGTGCAATCAGCCCAGACCCTGTGCTCAGAAGGACCCTGGGTTTGATTTAATGCTCTGCTGTCACTGTCTTGCAACTCTTTAAGAATTTTATCTTTGGACGGATGTTTTTTAAGTGAAATCCAGTGAGACAATTGGGAATATGTGAGCAGAGGAAACATACAGAGTGTTCCTCCGTTCCCAGTTGTCCCATTCTTGTCTAGCCTTTGGGATGCCCCTTGACTTTGGATGTGTGGAACTCACAGAGGTTCGAGGAGAGCATGAGGTGAGCATGTGGCACTGCTAGAAGTTGCAGGTACCGAGAAGGGAAATAAAAACAGCTGAGTGCATTGTGTGCGGCATTTGCAGTGTTCTGATAAGCATAAACCACATATGCATATATAAGTGCTGAAACAGGCATTGTGTGATTTCCGTGCTTATGAACAAAACGCTCCTAAAATTTCTTTGAAAACTGGCATCCCACGCTATAAAGATGAATGGTACAATCTGTGCTAAGAGTTTAAGTTTTTTAAATTTCCTTTACCTAGAATGACATTAAATAGCACAGAGTCTCTAGAAGAAGAGAGAAGGAGTTTTAGATTTTAATGCCTTTAACGGCATTTTTTTTCCTGCTCTCTGAGCAAGAGGCCCCCATTTTTATTTTGCACTGAGTCTGCAAGTGATGTAACCCACCCTCATTGACATGTTCCCTGGGCCCGAGAGCCATGGTGTTTCCGAGGCACCCCTTTCTTGTTGGAATTCATCCCACCCAGCCTGAGTCACTACGTAGCCTCAGACACTCTTGGTGTGTTGGGGGAAGCAAGACCAGTAACACTCCCGCTGCTCTGGAGCGACTGGTTCCATCGTAGCCATTCTCTCATTCACTACAGCTCCCTTGCCTCAACTGGACTAAATCGCTGTCTTCTCCATTCCCAGAGTCCTCAGTGAGCATCACTAGATCACTTCTTGTTCTGCATTGGCTTGGCTTCCATGTTTTCTCTTCCCCGTTGGACCGTTAAGTAGTTCTTGGATGGCAAAGACAAGAAGTCTGTGTCATTTCTCTTGTCTAGTCCAGACCTTGAACACCAGTCACTCACAAACACTGTTACACTAAATCACATCTCCTCCCCTCAAGGTTCACCTCCCCATTCTCCTCCATCACCTCCTCACACATGCATACCAACCCCTTTCTCCCCTAGTCCCCCACAGGAGAACTGTTTCCTTGTCTTTGCATTATCCCACTGAACTAAACACAGCCGCCAATAGTCTACCTAAGAAACACTCCCTCGAAACCCATGACCAACCCCTTCCTCCATCTGGTGGCATCTCCAGTCTACCATGCCCTCATCTCCGAGGGCAATGGAAGACATAAATAACTGCATACGGTTTTATGGGCCAGAGTTGGATTCCCAGATTGGCTTCTAGCTCACGTCTCTGGCCAAACCAGTCAAGTTTCCCGAGCTTCAATTTCCTCATTTTCTTAAACAGGCGTGATCATCGTAGCCCCGGAGAGTGTGGTTGCGATATATGCCTGTCATTTCTACAGTGTTTGCTGTGTATTTTGTAGATCCAGAGTACATAACCAATGTTATTATTACTATTCAGGAAGTTTCTATTATTAGGTTTCAAATCAGTGAGACACCTGCTGAATGTTTGAAGACCCAACAAAGACCAAGGAGCTAAATAGCACCCATCCCCTGGGATGGTCAGTAGGCATAGGCGCTGTGACTGCACACCCTGCTTCCCTCGTTCAGAAGATTGCGCAGATGAGCTGGAGCCTAAAATAAACAGGTCTGGTCTATAACGCTAAGTAAAGAGTAGGCACACCAGGTTGGGGGGAAAAAATATAAGCCATGTATGTACGTGACTCTGTTCTTATTCCTGGTTATACCAATCTGTGTGCACACAGTAGGCTGGGGGCAAAGGGAGCAGCAGCCCAAGAACATTTTGTTTTGAAGTCCAGGCTAGAATGTTCTAGGCTCTTCTTCCGTTGGAGTCGTACAAACCCGTCACTACTAGGCCTTGGCCAATGAATTCTGTTCAGTGTGTGTGTGTGTGAGTAGAGAATATGGGATATGTAACTTAGACCCTGCAGTCTGTATCTCAACACAGGATATGTAGAGATAGGGACTATAGTCCTTTATTTTAGGTCTCCCTTCCAGTGGGCCAAGAGCTGCTTGCTTGATTACAGTTAAGGGTAGTAAGCACCAGTGTCCAGAGGCACCCTTGGGCTTCTGATGGCCCGGTCATCCTCTGACTCACCTTCCCAGAAGAAAGCATTTTTAGGAAGAATCCTTTATTTCTTAATATTTAGTGAACACCTACTTTGAGAGCAGAAGAGTAACAAGTGACCAGCCCTGCCCCTAAGAAAACTCAGTCTTTCTCAGAATGTCAGAAAAAGATACCGACCTATTTCACTAAAGACAGGGTGGACCTCTTCACCTGAACATTTGGACTCATGTTGCAAACTTTAAAATTAATATTTAAAGCCACAGGCTGTGTGTGTGTGTGTGTGTGTGTGTGTGTGTGTGTGTGGTGTGTGCGCGTGTGCACGTGTGCAGATGACAGCTGACGAGGGGAACGTAAGCCGAGATTAGAAGATAAGGCGACTGTGACAGTTAATGAGTCAGCAGCTGCTGGTGGCAATGACTTCAAGAACTGGACACAAAAGCAGAAACTATTTTTAGGCTCCAATTTCTGTTCCTGCCAACTCTTTGCAAAAGAACATAGATCTTCTTTACAAATCATGGGCCTCCTTTTCCGGACTTTTCTCGTCCTCACCTGTAAGTCATCTTTGGAACAACAGATACATAAGACCCATCTGGAGATTTTTTTTCCAGGCTCTGCCTTGGCTGCAATTGGTCTGGCCTCACAAACAAAAGAGAACTTCTTAATTCACTAGTCCTTTATTCGGCTACTTTCTTAGCCCTCTCCAGGATGGCTCCAGTAAGGATGGCATCTCCCTGAAGGCCTTTTTTAGCCATATGGAGAGAAACTTCTCCACAGACTCTGTGCTGTGTACACTCACCAGTCCTATGATGGAATGCCAGCAATGTTGCCTAAAGCAACCTGACACACACAACAATATGTGTATTCATTGGCCTATTAAACAGTGAAACAATTCCACAGCACAGGTTCTGTGATCCGTGGGTCACAAACCCTCAGATTCTCACTCTGTCCTTCTGCACACATCACCCCCTGCCCCCAGAACACGCACTTTATTGCACATTTTGTGGCAAGATTTATGACAATTATCCCCCAAATCCATAATTAGCAAGTGGTAACAGATAGGCAGATAGACCCACTTAGAGTGACATCTCTGACAGATTGATACCCCTCCCCCCTTAAAAATACCTGCAAGGCTTCTCGTTTTGAACGTGGCTCTCCTCACAGTGTTGGCAAGCCTAGTCTCGTGTTCACAGAAGGGGAGGGGGCTGTAAAAGCTACATGTTCTCACAAGCATGGCAGAGCCCATGCATAAACCATTGGGCTTTGCAATTAAAAACAGGTTTGGCTTCCCACTGCATCAGTTAGACGACGTCAGAGCAACAGTCATCCCGAAAACTTTCCCTTGTGAATTCAAATGAACTGTGAGTCTTGGGTTTCTCTCTGTTTGCCTGTGCATGCCTGGAGAGTGGATTGTTGGAAGGGGTCTGTGTGTTTCTTTCCGGGGTCATGCACTGATATGTACGTTTTGAATCATTGCGACCAGCTTGGTCTCTGTGACACTTTGCATTCTGTGTCCCTTGGGTACATGGGTAGCATTCTGGATTCATTCCGTCAGGATGATGAGTACAGGTAAAGTAACTCTCCGAGTCTGATCCTTTGGCTATAGGAAATGAGCTCTCATTCTACAGATCCGCCTGAGCATTTGAGTAGCACAGACTGGACGTGAGTTTCAAAGATCCTGAAAAACATTAACACGTTTGTTCCTAGGAAGTTGAGTCAACTTGCCTACAATGACGGCTAATCGTATCTTTGCCATAGTCATCCTTGGACAGTGCGCTCAACTGTGAGATTGTGTACTATTTGGAGAAATCACTCCTGCCCCTTGCTTTATAGTGAAGAGCCTGGAAGAGATTGTATCAGCCAATTCCAGTTCCAGTGAAATCACCTATGTTGTACAAGGCAGTTCACTTCCATACTTTTCCTCTTCTTCTTTCCCCCATTCAACTAAGCAGAAAGGAACAAAGCAGACACTGCTCTTGAGGCATAACTGCTTAAAGACAGGTTTGGAAGTTTGCCACAGAAGAAACTACAAAGGAGCCAAACCTAAGCCAAGATACAAAAACTGTCAGAGCACGGGCCACTGTGTCTGTGAAGAGGTTTCCACAGGAGAACAGGCCACCGGCACTCGGGCCCCTCCACTGATGTTCAAAGAAAGTTCTGTGAAAAGACCATATATGAGGAATGTCCGATTTTCAATAACGATGGTGCTCATCAACATTAATTAAAAAAGAGAGACAGACAGAAAACAACAATTAATCTTAGTGCCCTATACTTGATCTAACAGCTATCCTGGCATGACTCGGCCCCTGTCTAATTTTTAAGTCTCACCAAATCCCACTTAAGAAATTTTAGTCTGCTCAGTGTTTCTTTGGGTGAAATTATTTCATCTCATGCAACCCCTCCAAAAGTTGTTTAATAGAATAATTGTTAACATACAGATTGACTTTTTGTTGCATCATTTGGAAATGCATAAGTTGAGACGAATGTAAAACATTTTTGTAATGTGTGAAGTAAAAAATTATCAGAACAAAGTAAATAAAAATATGCTAAGACATAATGGTATGTGTAGTCGCACTGAAAAACTTAAAAAAAATGTTTAACCTATTTTGTCATACATTTTACCCTTAGATGCATGCACATAATTTCATATTTCTCAAAAATATATATTTTGCTTGTTTTCAGTCTGTGGACTCACATCGAATAGAAAAAGAGAAAATAAATTGTCCTAAATACAAATTTTTATTTTTGTCTTGATAAAGGAAATCAATTTCCTCAATTAGTAAGGTATTAACTATAAAGAAATATTTTCCATTTTCACCAATTCCACATATCCGAGATTTTGCATGGGTTTGGGTTCCCACTTGCTAGACTGTGTGTTTTAGAACGTGGCACATAAAAGGGGAAGCGTAAGAAGCAACTTTAATTTCAGTCCAGCTAAGGCAGAGAGATAAATTCAACTTTTAGTATCATGAAAATCACATTGTAACTTCGTAAAAATTATGCACATAAAAATAAAACAGATATATCTATGTATCAAAATAAAATAATTTCACAAATCTCTAAGTAGCTGGAGTCTCCCCCCGATTTGTCAGAATAATGAGCAAAAAACTGCCATCGATTCGTTTCAATATTGACAGGAGGAGAGAGAAAAACTATGCCTTTTGTACGCTTGTAAGTTTTACTGGAAAAGTTACTTGACACGAGTATATTCTTTACTAATGCAGTGCTAACAGCTTCGGTTCCTCCTGGTTATGGATCTCAAGTGTCGTAGGAAGAAAAGAGGAATAAAGGGGGGTGCTAGGCCTCTAAGCTCACGTGTTCAAAGACCCAATAAATGACCCGATCAAGCGACTAGAGAAAGCGACTGAGCTGGAGAAGGGTTAAATAATGGAATGCTCAGAACTCATTAGGCATTGCGGTAATTACTTCTTGCGAGAGCTCCCGCAGACCGAGAGCGAAGGACGGCTTCCAGGAGTGGGCCAGAGAATCGGAAAGTTATTAAGGAAAATTCCTAGATCTTAATCACCAGCTTATGTTTCTGTCCATGAAACGTCCTCTCTGCACCAGCAAAGGTGTGCACGTGTCACTGATGTCGTTAGAGCCAACGTGTCGCATGTCTGAACTGAAAAGTCCCCCTGCCGGAGTGCCTCCCGGCAGCTAGAGGGACAGAGCGGTGGTTAAGCAGCTTGTGGGTGTTTTAGTTTTGTTTTTAAGCCACGCAGCCAACCTCACAAGTTGGATTCTTTGCTTTCCTCTTTCTGAGGAGGTTTTCTTGGTGGAACCGAGAAGAAATGAAAGCACCTGCAGATTGGAACCGCATCACTTAGGGAGCTGATGACAGTGGCCCACGCGAGTAAGCAGACGAGTCCTGCCTCCCTCCCCTGCGCTGGAGAACCAGGGACAGGACTTGAAGGTGAACCTCTGTCTCTCTTCCTTTCTCTTTTTGCTCGCACACAGCCTGTAAAAACATGGCTGAAAGCACAGACTTACCACACAGGTGTGTTTTGGAAGTTGCTAGTAAAAATGATTTTAAAACTTGCAGAAACTGCCAAGCTCTGAGAAAATGCTCATTAAAGACCCATAAACTTGTGAAAATTGAGGAGAAAACATCCAGTAAACTTTTTTTTTTTTTTTTTTGGTGTGCTTTAAAGAAGTCGGTGTAGTCTCTGCACATGTGGGCTTGGCTGCGGTGAACTTGGGCAAGAAAAACAAGCTTGGCCATTATTTCTCAATAGCGCGCTGGGGAGAGTGAAGACAGCCTCTTGGTATGCACGAGGTCGGCCGGGAAAGCAGTGGGTCCTGCCTTTTGCCCTTATAATTCTGCACCCATCCCTGAGCACTCACTCCCAGACAGTGCCCACGATCTCGATGCTACACCAAGTAGGAACACCGTCACCTGAGCCGGACGGTGGTCGCTGAGTCTGTTTCTGCCAGAGATCTGCAGCGGGAGGAGGGGGACTCGGCCAACTGGGTGGGTGTTTTTCACCACCGGCCTGGGATTTTTCAGGAATGGTGACTGTGATGAGAATCAGACTTGCATGGTCTCCCAGCCCCCGACGCTGCGTCGGCAGTCTTCTAAGAGCTTATGGTTTCACAACCAAAAGGAGAGAATTTATTTCTCTAATTTTGTGACACCTGTGGAATGCTTATTTTTTATTTAAAAAATTATTGTAAGCTTAAAAAAAAAAGAAATACAAACAAGAATTATTTTAAGCGAAAAAAGTGTTTTTGTTTTTTTTTTTGTTTTTTTGTTTTTTTTTTAAGCTAACTCAGTCGGCTAAATTCTACATGGCCACTTCATTTCTGAGAATCTGGGGACTCCGGTGTTTATTCAGCAGCATGTTTTTCGAACTTGCGTAAGCCTGAGACTCTCCTAGGATGCTTGCTAAAAGTACAAATTCCTGAGCACTGTCTTAGTCCCGAGGGATCAAAATCTCTAAAAAAGAGTCCTGAACATTAGACATTTTTAAAGCATTTTAAGTATTGCTCTTGATCAAGCAAGTTTGGAAAATCCAGCTTAATTTGAATCGATTCAATGTTGGAAATAACAAAAATGTCCAAGGAGAAGACAGAGAGGGCTGTCTCTATCATCCTATCTCCAAGAAGCGTAGCGATCTCGTTCCTTAGAGACTCGCTGAGGTCTGGTGTACAGATTTAGAGATAATACACTCCCACAAGAGTGGGTATGCCCTCCAAACATGCATAAACGCACATACACAAATATTTTTGAAAGCTGTCTTTCAAAAATAAAATAACAAGCTTTAATAAAAAACAAGCTTTAAGGAAGTATATAGGGTAAAAATTATAAGAACCTCAAACATAGTGACCCAAAAAAGGTTAAATAATGTTAAGTGAAACAGAAAACTACCCAGTCACATAATAATATCTAATTATCCAGTAGCTACTTGGCATCTCACAAGAATCCATTCCGACGTAGTGGATTTAATAAATGGTAGAGATTTGAGCCTGAGCCGTGGGGGCATCTGTGCTGAGATGCGTGTAGTCCTCCAAGAACCCAGCTTCTAGAGATGAAAGCTGGTAACAGTACATTGCTTTGAGTGAGATGGACTAGCACAATCACAAAAAAATATATAGTGCTTTTTTTTTAAGTATTATTACTTCTGTACTGAAAATAATATAGATTGCAAAGCCAAGAAATGCCAGTAAATATGTCATCTGAAAATTATTATTTTTTTTGCCTTCTGGTTAACAAAACTGTAGCCAACAACACCAGATCACAGTGCTTAATAATTCTGATTTTTTTTTTTTTTTTTTTTGGTAGGGAATACAAAGTCACTCAGCCTGCCTAACGTAGAAGTTTACATAACAAACATGTAAAAAAGAAAAAAAAAAAGGATGGGTTCTGTTGGGCCAATTCACACAAACTCTGTGTAATACAGTACCCTCTAAAGTGATACTCTTTTTAGGTCAAATGCCCCTTCCTACTCCCCAACCCCCCCAGAGACACAAAGTCAAAGTGGTGGGGTGTAAACACTCTTTTTTCTCATCATTGCAATTCCTATTCTAGATACTTTTCCCAGAGAATTCTTCTGAATAAATTGCTCCTGCCGCTGATCAAAGTAATACTCTTTTTGTGTATCAGAAACATAGTAACATTTAACAAATTAATGGCTTCCTCTCACCTTATTACCAAGGCAGAAGCTGGGGGTTACAGTCAGCCGATTTGCCTGTGTTCATGGGGGCCGAAAGGGGTTTTTAGGTCCGTGAGGCTGATCAATATCCCAGAAAGACCCGGGTGGCCGGCAGGGAGTGAACAGTAATTACTGCCGTTATTAGTGTTATCTGTATATCCAATTAAATAATTGTCATTTCCATAAAACTTCACAAGGGAAAAACCGTACTGAATAATTTAATGCAAAAGTAACAAAATGAAATTTCCGCCTCCAGAAATGCTAGTGACTGGCTGCAGTGGCAATCTTTGCCACAGACCATGGCTTGCCCTTTCACTTAGCTTAAATGCCTCCAGGGGATCCTAATAGCTAGATGATATGTTTGCTTTGGAATCAGATACCTGGAACGGTTAGCAGATGACCTGAACAGTCCGTGATAAATTCAACCTTGTCTGTTTGCTTGTTTGTTACCTGTATGTTGTGATTGAACATTCCCACTCCAAGATTGGCTTTAAAATTAAAACCAAGAGTCTGGAAAATTGTTCAGATGATATTCACAGGCTGAGGTCAAGGGTAGTACCTTAAGTCTATTTCCAAATGGAGATAGAAAGGAGATGTACCTGCCTCTCCATTTTTTTTTCCTTTACCTATAGACAGAGAGCCTACTTTGCCACCTGCTGAGAACCCCATCCCTTGTGAAAATAAGGTTGAACCTCCAAGCTATGTCTGCTTCTTTCTCATTTCCCTGGATTTGGCTGCAGGAGAGGTGGAAAGTGAGACCAGACAGCGACCCAAGGAGCTTATTCTTTATCTGTTCTCATCTCCCTACTCCTACCCTCCCCAGGCCACTGGCGGGAGCAAGGCAATGCTGTAAATCCAGCGGGAGTTCATGGGCAAAGGCGTAACGTCTCCTGGACTCCCAAGTAGAGCAAACTTGAAATTGCTCCAACAATGGATCGTCCTGTGTACAGGGACGTCAGGTATTAAGACAGGGGAGAGTGGACAGGAGGAAAATCCCGTCAATGGCAACCACACAGGCCCCAGAAAAGAGACACTCATATCCTGCTGTTGTTGCGTACAAACCCACATGCAAAACAGGACCTAAGCGTGTTATCACTCAGGCATCCAGGATCCAGGGAGAACCTCTCTTTATGACATGTAGGAGACCGCCGCCGGACACAAACCAGCCAAAGATACGATCCAGGCCCCCAGGAGTTTAATCTCCGCGAGCAGGAGATTTAAACATGAGGACATCCTTGCCAAAGAAGTGACCCATGAAAGGTAAGACAACTGAAGTATGACTATAGCAATAAACACATCCTATGGGATTTCCAAAAAAGTGAGATCACAGGCACCCGACGTGACCAGGAAAGGAAGAAATGACAGAGTTTGCACCGTTGAAGACCTAAAGGAGTCTCGAGGTAGGACAATCATTATCGCTGAATCATTACGCTCAGGATTTCCCTGAACATCTCATTGTCCCCGACCCACCTCACTTCATCGAAGATGCTCTCCCGGAGGAAGCGGCCTCAGAAACAAATGTGAAAAGGGCCTTTTCCTTGTGTTACGTTTTCAGTTTGTTTGATTTGATTTATTCCTTCCCTGTAGGAGTGTTTGAGGCTGGATTCGCCGACTGCTTTCAGAAGGACGGGGCAGGGGTGTTGAAGAAATCTCTGAGCGCACCGAGTAATTATGCTGTTTTCCTTCGCATGCCCTTCTGATATCCCTGTCTTCGGAGCTCCAACAAGTCGGAGCAGATTTGCAAAAACAAAGTTAATGAAGAAGTGAGGACGACAGTCAGCTCGTCATGGTTTTTTTTGTTTTGTTTTGTTTTGTTTTTAAGTTCCTTTGTTATGTCTAGCCATTCTAGCCCCAACTTTCTCCACAATTCCATACTTGTTTCTAACACTGACTTCATGTGTTCAGACAATTTCCACCGTACGTTTTCACAGCTCTGTGCTGACGGGAATGTCCCCCGCGCCCCATGGCAGGGAGACACCTCTGCTTCCGCAGCGGCCCACAGGGCAAGGTCATTTCATTGACGATCGCACAGGCGTCGGAGCTGAGTGTCCATTAGAGAAAATAAAAACAGAGGAAGGAGGGAGAAAGGAAGGGGGGGATGGGAAGAGAGAGATGGAGAGGAAGGAAGGGAGGGAAAAAAAGAAGAAAAAAGAAATGAAGAGAAGAAAGGAAGGGGAGGGGAGAGGAGAGAAAAAAGGGAAAGAGAAAGAACAGAAGAGAGAGCGGGCATGGCTTCAGAGCCCTGTCTTGGCTTGTCACAGATGTTTCCCTTGACTGAAATAATAGTGCAATAAAGTTAGAGCATCAGTTAGTTTAACAGCAAGCCTCCCACCCACACAGCCCTGCCATTCAACAGTCTTGCTCGTTTTTCTTGCTACCTTATTATGATCAGTCTCTTAGTCAAGCCTCAGTTTGACTAACCTACTGCCATAGATACCAGCCCGTCGACCTTCCTCCCATTTAACAAAGCAAGGCTGTGGCCCGGAACGCTCCTGCTGCCTCCACTACTCTCAAGGCTCCAACAATCTGGCTAATTCACTGTGTCTGAGACTACGAAGGGGTGGGGGTGGGGTCCTTTAGGACCACAGACTCTTTTTTTTTTTTTCGTCCTTCCTTTTATAAGGTGTTGCTTGGGATCAGTTCTCAACTCAGCGTTCAATCCGTTGAGACAAGTATTAAGGAATAGGTCGTTTTTCCTTCTTCCTATTCACCTTTGGAGGAGGGACATTCCAGTCACGTGTAAAACTGTGACCACAACTATGATTAGAAATAAAAATGATGGTAATCACTGTCATGTTGTTTCTCATGTGTCACGGAGTTCTGAGAAGTTTACCCAGACCAACTCGTGTACTCCTCCTCACAGTTCAGGGGCATGGGTGCTGTGATAACCCCCATGTTAGAGACCAGAATCTTCGGATGCGGAAAGTGGGTTGTTTTTGCCCAGGGTCACGCGGTCTCTAAGAGGCACAGTCAGAATTGAAATCCAGGCAGCTTGATTCCAGACGTACACTCTTTCTTCCTCCTGTTCTGCTGGAAACAATTCAGGAGCATGGCTTTGGAGAGTTTTTTTGGCAATCGGCGCACTTATCAAATCTGATCCTAGTAAAAATTCTAAATCCTATAAATAAGTCTTAGGAAAAAGTGGCGTATGGTGTCCAGAGGCGATTTCCTCACATCCGTTGTTGAATTCTGGGACTCTGAATCCACTCATTGAATTTTCTCCATCGCAAGCCCATATGGTTAAATACATTTCACATCCAAGAAGCACGAGCCGGGTTTCCCCATCCATGTAATGGAACAACCCGACCTCACAGGGTTGTTGAGGGGCTAAAGG
The DNA here is from genome assembly GCF_022355385.1 of Mustela nigripes. Lineage (NCBI taxonomy): Eukaryota > Metazoa > Chordata > Mammalia > Carnivora > Mustelidae > Mustela > Mustela nigripes. Next base: position 115,364,544 of record NC_081562.1, on the reverse strand, counting down.
TAATGCCGGCCAAGACCTTGGCATAGTGGCCGATATACGCTAGGTGACCCATATGTGCAGCTACTATTTATAACTATTTAATGGATTTCCTCTCTGTCTTCCTTTGCTATCAGATCTACCTTATACTTAGGTGTCTGTTCTCGCTCCAGAAGGCAAGGGAGTGTTCCCACTCACCCATCAAAACCAACCACAGTGCTATGAACTGATATCCTCAACACAACCCTGATTGGGAAATAATGAGTACCCAAGCCAGGGTTTCCTGGACTTAATAGTCAGCTTTCAAATGAAACACTGACATCGGATGGTGAAAGTTGTGTCTGGAAGATCTGTTAGAGCAGATACAACAGTGAAAAGCTGGATAGGCGTGCTAGCCAAAGGAAGAAAGTTAACAGCCGCGCAGCTATAATTAGATAAGGCGCATCCAAATACAGTTACGATCTGGTAAGGGAGCTCCGGGTGTCTGGGGAGCCGTCAGAGCGTCTTTCCACTGCACATTCTTCTCTGCCAATTTCCTCTGCCTCTCGCTTCCCGTCGGAGAAGAGCAGGTGTCAGATCACGGGAAGGAGCGGGGCTCCTTTTTCCCATTTCCCATTGGGTTCCAGCATCAACCCAAGACCGTGTTTCTCATCCCTTGATCTAGAGCATGTCAAGTTAACCCCTGTAAGTGCTCAAGGGCACCTAACCCAATTCACACTTCCTGACTTCTGGCCAGCATTTTCACTTCCCGCACAGAGAGAGATCGAACCTTCATTCAAGTAGAGGTGACCAACATGGGTTTCATAGGGAGGGCAGAGACATGCCTGTGTCTTCGCCTTTGTCGGTATGCTTGTGTGCCTGACTTTGTATGTGTCTGTATAGGCACGCATCCTAACATACATGTGTCCGTCCATGTGTCCGTCTAGGTGCGTATGTCTGTGCGTTTATGTGTAGCTTTCCGTCAGTCATGTCTGTATGTTGTATGTGTGAATCTGGAGGCATGCACCAGTCTGTGGGGCAGACATCGCACTCCCGCAGAGAGAAATACAAATGTGTTCTAGAACACAGAGGCCCTGTTGAAGACACCAGCCCCTAATGCACGTAGGATCCACACTCGGCCTGATCAAGGGGAGAAGAAGTGGGGAAAGAAGAAGTGCGGGACCATGAGTGCTAGAGCCAAGGACCCCGTTCTCTGATGCCTTCGTGGCTGTGCCTGATTGATGCCACTCCCGGCCATGGTGCATGGACTGCCTTCTCGCCCAGGTTTGAAGTGATGTACAGGAGCATGTCCCCGGTGCCACAGCAGGTCCCACTTCAGGAAAGCAACACTCAAGAGGACCGAAGAGAACTTCTCCCTCTCTCTCCTAGAACACTTAGTATGTGCCCACGAGTCCAAGAAAGTAACAGTAATCATTAGTTCGCTGGATGATTTCAGAACAGGTGTCACGACCTTTACTTCCAAAGCTTGCCTTATTGCCTGATCGAGCTAGCATTTTCTTTCTTTTTTCTTCTTTCTTTTTAAAAGGTTTTATTTATTTATTTGACAGACAGAGATCACAAGTAGGCAGAGAAGCAGGCTGAGAGAGAGGAAGGGAAACAGGCTCCCTGCGCAGCAGAGAGTCCAATGCGGGGCTTGATCTCAGGATCCTGGGATCATGACCTGAGCTGAAGACAGAGGCTTTAACCCACTGAGCCACCCAGGCGCCCCTAGCTAGCATTTTCTAATACAAACATTACCACTCGAGATCAGAGATACCAAATACACAAATCCTGTACATATCCTAAACTTTGGCCCCGCCCCCTCAAAAGAATACTTTACTGGAAATTTGTTTAAAATGACAACTAATAAATGAAAATGACACTATTACATGAAAGATAAACAAGCATGACACAGAGAGCAGAAATAAAGGTGACACCTTGAGAGACTTCCAACCTCTGGGAAACTTTGGGAAAGACCTGAATGGCTTAATTAGCCACTGATTAACTTCTAGTTAGAGATACCCTCTTAAAATTTTTTGAATTCACTAGCTCGATTTAAAAAAAAAAAAAAAAAAGAAAAAACCTTTTACACACCAATTTTGGTCTCTTGTTACAAAGCTAATACCCAGGATGATTTTCTTCAGATGTTTTTCTTCTCCAACATTCACTGATCATTATCCTCAGGACAATCCTGCAAAGGAGCAGAATTCCAAACATCCCAAATCCCCATCCAGGCCCTAATCTTGTATTAGAAATTATTTTGGAGTTGTGTGAAGAGGGGAGGAGGAAAAAGAACAAAGTTGAGCTGAAAAACAACTCTGGAAAAGTTTGTAAGCCAGAAGGACATGTGTGTGGGGTGGGGGAGAGGGTGTATAATTACAAAAATTGATATCCCGGCACTATTTTTTACAATGTCAGGGATGATGGTCAGAAGACCTGAATTCTAATCGTTACCTTTCACCGATTTCTTGATTGACCTCTCGCAAGTCTCTTCAAGTCTTCCTGTGGTAGTTTCAAGGGTTCCTCCTGGCCAAGTTGTCAACAACTTAATAGTTCCTAACTTTAGGCAAGTTACTTACCCTCCCGTGCCTCTGTATTCTTATAAGAGTTGGAGGATAACTGCTTCCAGTTCAGAGTGGTGGCAAAGGGCAAATGAGACAGTAGGTATAAAATGAGGACGCCTGAGTAGCTCAGTTAAGCATCTGCCTTCACCTCAGGTGATGATCTCAGGGTCCTGGGATTGAGTCCCACATCAGGCTCTCTGCTCAGTGGGGAGCCTGCTTCCCTCTCTCCCTCTGCTGCTCCCCCTGCTTGTGCCTGCTTTTACACACTCTCTCTCTCTCTCAAATAAGTAAGTAAATAAACAAATAAATTAATTAATTAAATCTTTTTAAATAAATAAATACAATGTAATACAATACTGTCTGCAGCATCAAAAATCCTCAATAAATATGAGCCGCTATTACTAGCTCTGAGTCAATGTCCTCAGGTAGAGCAGAAGGTCAGAGTAGACGACCTAATGAATTCTTTCAGTCTTTGGGGACTGTCATAGAGAATACAGCTAATAATCCAGACTCCCCAGTCCCTGTGGCCACGAGGAGCATTCCTCAGATCTTGTTCATCTGAGCTCATGTATCATGCTGTCGATCGGTCCCACATGCCCCGTTGATTCATCTGCTATGTGCAGTTCTGGCGACCACATTTATCTTATTTCTTAGACTACAGCAAATTGGAAGCCTGCACGAGGAAGGAGAAAGAATGTTGGGAGAAAAACACCCTGTGGGCCAGACGGACTGCAGGTGATCTGATGTGAACAGAGTCCACAGTTGCAATCATGGAATCATGGGGGCACCACCATGACTTCAAGTCATCAGAAAACTCTTGAATCACATTTAGTATACTGTTCAGGGCAGCTTTTAGTTCTCAAACTATTTCTATTAAAATCATTCATAATTAGTCACATTTTTACAGGCTAGGGGATTATCTGCTTTTGATCATTCCCTTTGTTGGCGAGATGTCACTGGTGATTATTTAAACCTCTCCCCAGTTTTGCTAGCCCTCTTTCAGCTCTCCTGGTCCGGCATCTCCAGTACTGTGATGCAGGTGGCAGGGCTGTCCGGAGGTTCTTTGTCTCCCAATGGGGAAGTGGACAGAAGGTGAGAGAAGATCCGGCCAGGTAATCAGCACTGACCACACCTAAGCCTCCCTAGGTAAGCCTGATTCATCTTCTAGCATCATTCGCATATCTACTGTGGTATTTTCAGCACAGATAATAGAAAGCCCCATCACAAAATGGCTTAGATAACAAGGACATGTATTGTTTCATGTCATTGCAAGACCAGAGAGGGAAAGGAGGGTTCCAGGCAAAGTCTGATCAGTGACACAAGAATGTCAACGACGTCGACGTGTCTATCTCTTTCCTCCCTCTTGCCCTCAACATCAGCTTTTTTTTTCCCCCAAAGATTTTATTTATTTATTTGCCAGAGACAGAGAAAGAACAAGTGAGCACAAGCGGGGGAGCAACAGAGGGAGAGGGAGAAGCAGGCTCCCCACTGAGCTGGGAGACCGATGTGGGACTCTATCCAAGGACCCTGGGATCATGACCTGAGCCAAAGGCAGCTGCTTAGCCAACTGAGCCACCCAGGCGCCCCAACATCAGCTTCATCTTAAGGGTGGCCTTATAGTCATCAGTTGGAGTCTGAAATTGGAGGTGTGTGCTCTCTTGTTCATGTCTGGTAGAGTGAAAATGCTGTACCCCAGGCAGTGAGCACAGGTCCTTCCCTCTGTTGGGTGGACTCCAGTTACACACCTACCCGTGGATCCATCAAAAAGCCAGAAGAATGCCTGCCCTTACCACCCCAGATCAGGCATGATCTACTCCTACAGTAGAGAATGAAGTCATCTACTCCTTTGTCATCTCGGGGAGGGGTAAACACATAAATAATTAGGATCCCTACAAAGGAATACAGGGGAATAGGTGTTGGGTGGGTAACCAGGGGTTTCCACTCTACAAAGTAATAATAAAATTCGCTGTTCCACTCTACAAAATAATAATAAAATTAGCTGTTGAATTATTAAAATGGCATTTCTATGTTTAATCTACCTGTACTCCCTTTAATCAAAGCATTCATGTCAGGTGATGATTAGAATAAAAATTGTGAAGACAGAAAACAAAGGTATTTTCCCATAATTGTTTTAATTTATCTTAGGCCTGCATTATTTTAATTTAAAAACAAGCACCAAGATCTTTCAACTTTTTATACAAAACTTATGAAAGTTGATGGGAGTTCCCACAAAACTGAGTTTTATTAAGAGAAAGCAATTTAGAACATGGATGTATTTCATTTTCCTAAAAGGAAAAGAAAATTTAATGTAGTAGATTCTTCTGATAGGGAAGAAATATGTAGAATAAAATTGAGAGCATGATACAGTGGGAAAAGCCTCAAGCTAGAAATTGGAGGAGCTCTGTTTTCGACCCACCCAGACATGAAAATATGGTGTCCATGTAAGTCGCTTAAGAATAGAAATAAATTGGGGCGCCTGGGTGGCTCAGTGGGTTAAAGCCTCTGCCTTCGGCTTGGGTCATAACATCAGGTCCTGGGATCGAGCCCCGCATCGGGCTCCCTGCTCAGCGGGGAGCCTGCTTCCTCCTCTCTCTCTGCCTGCCTCTCTGCCTACTTGTGATCTCTGTCTGTCAAATAAATGAATAAAATCTTAAAAAAAAAGGAATAGAAAGAAATTGAAAGTTACAGATTGGCATCATACCAGCCAAATGTGGCCCTGTGGTGAATTTTTTGAGAGGTAATGGGTAGCATCTACTGTCAGCCATATCTGACATAATTCTACTCTCAGAAGCATAGTAACAGAGCTCCTGAGAATAAACACAACCAATCACCAAAATTCAGGAACTATATACAATTGTTCAGAGTCATATACAATGAAAACATGCTTAGAAGTTATCCTCAGAGTCTATGAAGTTCCATTATATTATCAACATATCAAAAATATATGGCCAGAATTATTATTTGCCAAGTAGAGTTGCAAGATATTCTGTATAATTCAAGTCAAAAAATATTATTATTATCCTGTATCATATGATCCCGAGGGTAGTGGTTTGAAGGGACAATCTCTCAAAATTGTTGCTGTCATGTTTTAATTTCACAAAGTCCATCATTTTTTCTTTTTTTTAAAGATTTATTTATTTATTTTAGAGAGAGAACGAGTTTAAGGGGCAAAGGGAGAGAAAGAATCTCAAGCAGACTCCATGTTGAGTGCAGAGCCCAATGTAGGCTCAATCCCACCACCCTGAGATCATGACCTGATCTGAAACCAGGAGTCTGACGCTTCACCAACTGAACCATCCAGGTGCCCCCAAGATCCATCCTTCTTAAGAGTCTACACGTGCTCTAGAAATAGAAATTACCTCTTCCATGGAATCAGAGGGAAGGGCCATTTATACACACAGATGCTGCTTTAACTCAGTTGACTTGCAAAATTGTCCCGATTCAGTTTCATCAAGTGTCAGTGAAACCTTTGTCTAGCTGGGAAGCGTTGTCCTTTCAAAGTGCTCCAGCCATAGATCTCCCCTGGGCCCATGAAACGTCTTTCCTGATGCATGTGTCCGAACTCGTGCAAAAGTGCGTGTAATGCATTTCTTATTCACTGCTCAGAACTCATTCATCAGCATCAAAAGTTTTTGGCACATTCTGAACATTGCATAATCATATGTCAGTACAGAAGCTTTTAGTCTCTTGTCACTGTTCATGGTGAGCCATCCTCCATGTTGTAATATCACTGATATCTCCAGAAGATAACCCAAAGGTGTCTACTGGCTATATAATTTGTCAGACATTAATAAAGACTGGAACTATCTGAAAACATACAGTATTTTTATTGTCTTTTCCTGATAATGGTTTTGATAAAATTTAAAAGTAGCCTCAGGGGTAGTTCCCTTAGGTACCAGTGTTTGTTTGCTCGCTTGCTGGTTTAGAACAAGGGATTGAAACTGCCCCACGTGCTCATCTTTTCCAACTAGATGCCAAAGACCCACTAAACTTGCTGACTTCATGGCCAGCTTCTGACATCTGCTTTCTCTTGTTTGAAAAAGTTGCTGCTTTCAGTGTGTTAATCCTTGATCCCAGTGAGGGTAACAGAACAAACCTTAGGGAAATTCTCAGGAAAGTCCCAAAAAACTTTGAGTAAGTGTGTGTCCATTAGCAATTAACAGCTTCCAAGGATCCTTAGTCAATAGCTTTCCAAAGACCCTAGCAATTTAATTTAAAAAACAGCACAGAATTCCTGCCTTCAACTTTCCTTACTTAAATGCAGTTGCTTTCTGCCAGAGCCTGAGGGTTTTCCCAAGTGGTGATTAGGAAAGTGAACAAAAGTGATCCATTTGACCACACTAGTTGATCTGTAGAGTGGAATTTCAGAAATCTGTTGCTGAGTTAATTATCTAATTTTAAAACTAATCTGATGATATAATTCAGGAAAAAACCCACAACTTTACTAGGTCCTTTAGATTAATATTACAAAGCTCTCAAACATCTGGCTCACTTGCCCTTCACAGGATTTCCAACATGGCGTTGTTGCGTAACGCACGCGTTCCAGCCAACTGGGTCTACTGTCAACCATGTGTATCTTCACCTTTCCTTCTCTTCACCTTTGTCCACCATGTGTCCTGGCCTGACAGGCTTTCATTTTTATCTTCTTGGCTAAACTCAATTCATGCTTCCCCCATGAAGTTTTGGCAAACTGCTTCCTCTCTGAACCCTTACCGTATTTGTGATCCGTTCCCCACATGTACAATCTCTTGGACTATTGCTAGCCCTTCCTATCTCTATTCCTGTTCTTTAAATGACCTCACATAGATTTGCCGTTCCCAGACATGTTGTGTATTTGTCTTTAAGTCTTTCTGGAGCCTTATGAAATGCCTGGTGTGGGACCGATGTCAATTATACCAATCTGAAGGGTGGAACTGAAGTAGTTAAATCATTTAATTTGAGTACAAAGATGGAACAATGGACTGTCAGGTAATAGTTGTAAGATAACAATGCATATCTGGGGTCCAGGAACCTGAAATAGATTTTCAAATCTGCTACTTCAGAGTCAGTGACTTATCTTGGACAAGTCATTTCTTCTCCCCGACCTTCAGGTCTCTCATGTGTCAAACTGGAAGAATAATAAAAACTCTCAGATAAAAAGCTTCTGCAAAACAAAGGAAACAATCACCAAAACTAAAAGGCAACCTACAGAATAGAAGATATTTTCAAATGACACATCTGATAAAGGGTTAGTGTCTATAATGTATAAAGAACTGACACAACTCAATGCCTAAAAAACAAATAACTAATTAAAAAATAAGCAGAAGACATGAGCAGACATTTCTCCAAAGAAGATATCCAGACATCCAACAGAATCATGAAAAGATGTTCATCACTATTTACCGTCAGAAAAATGCAGATCAGAACTACAATGAGATCACTTACACCTCTCAGAACACCTAAAATCAACAATACAAGAAACAACAGGTGTTGCCAAGAATGTGGAGAAAGGGGAACCCTCTTGCACAGTTGGTAGGAATGCAAAGTGGCACAGCCACTGTGGAAAACAGCATGGAGCATCCTCAAAAAGTTAAAAATAGAACTAACCAACAATCCAGCAATTGCACTACTGGGTATTTAACCCCAAAATACAAAACACTAATTCCAATACATGCACCCGTATGTTTATAGTAGCATTATTTACAACAGTTAAGATATGGAAGCAGCGCAAGTATCCATCAGTTGATGAATGGATGAAGAAGATGTGAGATATATACTGGAATATTACTCAGCCATTAAAAAGAATGGAATCTTGCCATTTACAATGACATGGATGGAACTAGAGTATAATTCTAAGTGAAATAAATCAGAGAAAGACAAATGTCATATTATTTCACTCATATGTGGAATTTAAGAAACAAAACAAGCAAAGAGGAAGGAGAGAGAGAGAGACAAACCAAGAAAGACTCTTAACTATAGGGAACAAATTGAGAGGGGAGGTATGGTGGGGGAGATAGGTGAAATAGGTAATAGGATTAAGGAGTCCACTTGTGTGATGAACACCAGGTGATTAAAATAAAACTTTAAAAAAAGTGACCTTCTTACCTGTTTCATTAGGTCATTGTGAGAGCCAAATGATGTAATGTTTTTTAAAGTGTGGAAAAATAATTACCTTACAAATATGAATATTCATTGTTAAGCAAAAGAAATAGTAACTTTAGAAATCACATGTCAAATGTAGTGAAGAGATCCTTAAATTATCAATGATGCTGTTAGTTTTAAGACATATTGTGTTCAACTTTACATAGATCAAGTTGTTCTTCTCATTTTACGGATGAAAGTTTGAAGTTTTATAGAAGCTAGTGAATGATACAAAATGAATGACAGCACCAAAATGAGATACCTTCCTTGTTCTACTCAGTGGCTTTGAGCCCAGTGGCCACCATGACTTCTTTTTAAATTTTTCTTGAAGCACCATTAAGGGTCTGATTCTTAGGGATACATATAAAGCAATAGTCTGAAAAGATAAATCTCTCCTGTCTACAGTTCCCGGTACCCTACATCAGTATACATAACATCCCTGAACCCATGATTGGACTCCATATCTCTTCTATATTCCAGCATTCTTCTCTGGACTTTGTGTTAAGTCCAAATCCTTACCATTTCTCCATCACCAGCTTCCTCTGAGACAATCCATCCCACAAGAATGTCCCATTGAAGAAAACCAAATCTGACTTGTCATCTCTTCCCTCTCACCCTTCCCATCCTGAAAATGGCATCGCTTTCTATGTTTTCCATCTCAGAAGATGTACAACCATCCACACAGTGGCCAAAACCAAAAACCGAGAAGCCATCCTCAGCCTCACTCTTCCTGAAGACCTCGTAATTCCTCCTCATTCTGTTTCCTTCCCATCTGATCAGTTCCTAGGCTGCCATGAATCTGCATGGACAACTAACACCTGGGGTTAGTTGTCCATTGCTTTAGATTACCACCACACAGTTTCTAACTGTATTTGCATCCTTCCAACTCATGGTCCATTGTATGACCAGAATGATCCCTTTGAGATACAAACCAAATCCTATCAATCTCTTTCAACCCAGTGACAATCTCATGGGCCCCCCATTTCCATCCAGCAGGGGAATATAGATGAACCATGTGTCCAGCTCCTTCACATGCAGGAGCTTTTGAGAAAAATACTCTCGCATTCTTGATAAATCTGTGAATAGATCTACCTTTACAGAAAGCAGCATGGGCATTGGGACCAAGGGTCCAAAAATATGAAAAATCTTCAATCTAGTCATCTTGCTTTTATTTTTAAAAGATTTTATTTATTTATTTATTTACTTATTTATTTATTTAGGTGAGAGCACAAGCAGGGGGAGAAGCAGAGGGAGAAGCAGGCTCCCTACTGAGCAAGGAGCCCAATGCAGGACTCGACCTCAGGACCCTGAGATCACAACCTAAACAGAAGGCAGATGCTTACCTGACTGAGCCGCCCAGGTGCTCATAGTCCCTTTGCTTTTAAAAATGTTTCCTACAAAAGCTTCAATAAAACCCAGAGGGATGAATATGCAAGATCAACTACTGTGATACATTTATAAAAGAAAAAGAATGGCCACTCCCTGAGTATTAGAGAAATTATTTTTGATATCTGCATACTGCTGCACAACCTGTTCCCCCCCCCCCACAAATGTTTGAGGAAATTAATAAATGGGCACAAGAAGAAATGCCGCCCAAATACGAGCTTTTTGGAAGGCTTAAAATCTGGCTCCTGAAGGAAAACTGAAGTTTCTCACATGAGAAAAATTGAGAATTACACTCTCTGTGCCAAAAGGCCAAAAGCCTAAGGATACTTACGGTGTTAGGAAGGCCAAACCTCCCAGAGTAATTGGAGTATAGAGTTCATGGAAGAAGTGATAAGATATAAAATAAAAAATCAGCCTCATAGTTCTTAAAAGATCAGTATGTCATGCTCACAAGCCCAGAATATATTTGGCAAATGCAAACCATTAGCGCTTTTTTTTTTTCAAGATTTTATTTATTTGAGAGGGAGAGATCGAGAGAGCACAAGCAGGGGGAGTGGCAGAGGGAGGGGGAGGGGTGAAGCAGCCTCCCCACTGGGTAGGACCCCGATACCAGGATTCGATCCCAGGACCCTGGGATCATGACCCGAGCTGAAGACAGTACCTAACCTAATGAGCCACCTAGGTGCCCCCCATTAGAGATTTTGAGAAAAGTCTTAACACAATTGTTTGTCTTTAGAAAGGTCATCCTATTTTCCTTCTTTGGATATTTACCAAATGGAATTAAATTTATTTTTATTTTTATTTTTTAAAAAAGCTTAAAAATTAACAGCAAGAGATAGCTCCCAAGTTTCGCACACTAGATGAGGATTACAAGAGCAGCAAGATTCACAGTGATTTAAAACATCTCATTATGAACTCACAAATGCTTGTTGAATCCATTATTTTCATAGGAAGGCAAGCCCATTTTTGCCATCACCTGTTTTTTTTTGTTGTTTGGGTTGGATGATTCTCTAACGAAGGCTTGTTTCCTCAACTTTGATCTTTTCTTTTTTTTTCCCCTACCTCCTGGGCTGTTTTGTCCCACTTTGAGAACACAGTTTAGCTCCTGGGTATTTTTAAAACTTTATTTTTTTTCTTGCTTTTCTTTTAATTTTTATTTTTTAAAAATTTTATTTATTTATTTGACAGACAGAGATCACAAGTAGGCAGCGAGGCAGGCAGAGACGGGGAAGCAGGCTCCTCACTGAGCAGAGAGCCCAATGTAGGGATCGATCCCAGGACCCTGAGATCATGACCTGAGCTGAGGCAGAGGCTTAACCCACTGAGCCACCCAGGTGCCCCTATTTTTTCTTTCTTGATAGGTTCATCATTGCATGCTTGTGCCGTTGGGAATCCTTAATCAGCCGTCCAGCGAAGGCGAATTATTCCCCCTTCGCCTCTCCATCTCTGAGTCATCTTTTGCAAAATGGCAGGCACGGCTTCCAAACAGCAGTCCAGGCTCGGAGTGGTTACGCCCTGAACAAAACACCGTCTCCTTGGCCAAACTTTTATCAGAAGGCGTTGCAGAAACTCATTAAGTCACTTGAGTCAAAGATCCAGGTGAGTCACTCTGAACCTCCACCCAGTTCAACTTTTCCCTCTGGTAACAATTAATTATATTTTTCCCTTTTCCTACTCCCACCTCCACAAACATTCAATCACCTGTTCCACATGGTCACACACACTATTGAGTTTACAAACTCATATAAGGTTCACTCGCTTGGCACTCACAGGAGAGAGATAAGAAATAAAATGTCTCTAGCTTTTCTACGGAGTGCCTGGCAGTGGGAAAAAAAAATTTTTTTTTTCAAACTTAGTCCTCAAAGTCATGTAACTTAATCTTAAACAGCATTGGCTATTTGACTTCACATTTTAACGGCTTGATGAAGAGAATGTAAGGCAAACACTTTCCGTGAAAATGTTCCAGTGAAAGTATGCTATCTTATTAATTATTAAAGTAATTAACATACCTTGTCTGGTGAGACCCAGTCTGGGGGGCGGATCTGTGAATCTCAGATGTGCAAGAGAGTACTCGTAGACAGTACATGGGCTCGGGGCGCCTGGGCGTCTCAGTCGGTTAGGCGTCTGCCTTTGGTTCATGTCATGATCTTGGGATCCTGGGATCAAGTCCCGTGCTGGGCTCCCTGCTCAGCCAGGAATCTGCTTCTCCCTCTCACTCTGCCTCGCTCTCTACTTATGCTCTCTCTTTCTCAACTAAATAAATAAAATTAAAAAAAAAAAAGAAAGAAAGAAAGAAAAATTGCAGAGGCTCTGCAGTTAGTCGAACTGGGTCTGAATATCAGCGCTCTCATTTCCCGCCCTGTGACTTTAACGAAGTCATTCCACCTCACAGAGCTGTGACTTCATCTATTGGACTCATCCCTATCTCAGATGGTTGCCATGGGGATCCAATGTAACAACATATTTAACACTCAGCGGAATGGCTATTTCTTGAGCGGTAATAATTCAACAGTAATAAACAATAATAAACACGATGCTAAGCATTCTATCTAAAATAACTCAAGCCTGTCAACAACCACATGAGGGAGATACAGTTGTCCCCTCGATAATGCAGGTTTGGAGATGCTGACAAAGATCTATGCATCACTTTTGACTCCCCCCCCCAACCTGAATAACCTATGATTGACCGGGAGCCTCTGGACAACATAACGGTTGAGTAACACATATTTTGTATGTTGTATGTATTAGATACTGTAGTCTTCCAATAAAGGAAGCTAGAGAAAGAATATTCTTGACCAAAACCATAAGAAAGAGAAAATATCAACAGTGCTGTACTGTATTAATAAAGAACAAAGCTGTGGGAAGAGATCTGTGTGGTTCAGACCCATGTTGTTCCAGGGCCAGGCATCCTATGGCTATTCACTAAGTGACCCACAGAAATGTGAATGTGAATTTCTGTATTGAAGATCATAACTTGCTACGAGTTGCATAAATCAGATTCAAATCCAGAGTCCATGCATTAAACCAGCATGCCTTGGATACATTCCCTTCTCTCCTTAGAGATTACGAAGAGGATCCACTGACAGTCTCCGAAGTTTAGCCATCTCAAGGGTTAGTAATGGAGTTGGAAGTGCGGACCTGTCAACCTGTCTCCAATTCCATTCTTGTTTATTTCCCTGAGAAACAGAACAAAGATAAACAAAGGACATAATACAGCATTGGATACAGGTGGATGGTGGGTTTCGAATAAGAAACCAGAATGTTGCCCTACTGCCTTGTGATGATGAGGAGCCCAGCTATGGTGACTAATTATTTGGTAATGACCTATTCTGAAATATCCTTCTCACGTCCTCACTCTGCTTAAGAGTCATATGCATGAGGCTCCAGAAAGACTCTGTCTAAGGAGGAAACCATCTCTGTGGCTAGCACCCAGGTCCACCTTCTTGTCTCCTCATGCTAGTATCTCACTTATCTGCAGCCGGCACCCTGCAGCGCTGTAAAGTAGGCAAAGCTGGGTTTAGGTGCTGCGTCCCTCCTTTTCTCCCTAGTATCTCTTCCTCTGAATCACCAATGCCCTCCTGCGCACCCTCTGTTGGTGAAGTAACAAATCCCTCCAGTAAAATGACCGCCAATAGAGTTGATGTGGTCTAGCCGGTGACGGAGCCCTTAGAAGTCACCTCAAGGCAACAGCTGACACCCCCCACCCACACACACACACAAGACAGCCCATTTCCTTCAGTCGTAACCGTAGACCCATCATAGCCTTCTAAGCCTCCTACCCTTCTGGGGTCATGAATGCTCCCAGCAAGTCCTGCATCATGTTTCCATCTCTAAATCCACAGGTATTTTCCCACACCCACCCAAACAACTACCCTGGCCCTGCAGTTCAAGGCCAAGGGCAGTGAGGAGCGAGCCAGCTGTAATTGGAGAGATGGGAGGTGTGGATTTGTTATCTGGGCCGCACCTGCTTCTGACCTGAGGCAAGGGGAGCCCTGGAAACCATTCTGGCTCTAATAAGGGAAGACGCACTGTAGGTCAGGGAGATGTAGTGAAAATAGACTCATTCCCTTTCCTTAACTGAACAAATCTGCAATGGAGCTACGCGGTGTTGGGAGAGCCACTGCTGTCTATCATGGGAAAACTTCAGTAGCATGGCGATGACAATTACAGCTCCTGTGGCCGGAACACTTAACATACCAGGCATTCTTCGAAACCCCTTCACGAAGTGACTTGTTTAATATCCTGACTACAGCCCTTTGGGGTCGACACCATCATTCCCATTGTACAGATGAGAACACAGGTGGAGAACGGTTAAGCAATCCTTGCCTGACTCCTGGCAAGTGAGGGAGACAGGATAGAGACCCAGCAGGCAACCACCGGAGCCCTTGTCCCCAACTCCATCTCTACAGATAATCAAAGCCGTGATGGGCAAGCTTGGCCTGGGATGACTCAGGTAGTAACTGTTTTAGGCGGCTCATTCTGCCATAATGAACTGAAAGCCGCCATCTCCTACTTTAAACCAGTGGGCTTTGCTGCGTGTCAATAAAACTTTATTTATGAACAGGGACACTTGAATTTCATGCCATTTCCTTTGTCACGAAATATTCTTTTGAATATTCAATTAAATAGGTATAAACCATTCTTGGCTCACAGGCCCTATGAAAACAAGCAGCAGGGCAAATCTGCCACCCCCCCCACCCAGGCCGTGGTTTGCTGATCCCTAATCAAAAAGATTGAAAAAAAATAAAACAAAGACAATTGGAGACAATTTTTTTTTTGTGCATTTTTCACCTTGTATTTATTTCCATCATCCCTTTTCCTATCATTTGAACCCACACAGTGCCGCTGCGGAATCTGGTTGGGATCTCCATGTTTAATAAGCCATGTGGCCTTGGGCAGTCACCATAACCTTTATGTCATGGCTTCCTTGTTTTACTAACAGTAGTTGTGTCACAGGTCTTGTTGTTGTAGGTGTTCAATTACATCACGCATGCCAAGTAATCTTCCAGGCCCTCAGCACATTGTAAACTCTCAATAAATGTTAACTCTTATTACCACTAGTATCATTATCATTACAACTATTGTTATCAACCCCATCATGCTCCAGCTTAGAAAATGAACATGGCACCTCCCCTGAGGTTCATCTCTGCAACTCTCTGTTGACTGATGTTCTACCTTGGAGGTGAGTTAAAAAAAAAAAAAAAAAAAGTCCTCGAGGGGTGCCTGGGTGGCTCAGTGGGGTAAGTGTCTGGCTTCAGCTCAGGTCATGATCCCAGAGTCCTGGGATGCAGCCAAAAATCCAGTCTGGGCTCCCGGCTCAGTGGGAACCCTGCTTCTCCCTCTCCCTCTGCACCTCCCTCCTGCTTGTGCTCTCTCGTGCACACTTTCTCTCTCAAATAAATAAATAACATCTTAAAAAAAAAAA